>NW_003298766.1:1279228-1286961 GCF_000151645.1 Tuber melanosporum
CGCCGTATCATACAAGTAAAGGATGGTCCCGCCCGATGATTTAGGAGCCGGGATGGTTTTTTTCAATCTCTCTCCTAATCATTTGCACGCACCAGATAGTCGTCAACAGTAACTATAATTCCCAGAGAAAGAGGGGGGGGGGGAAGGGGTACTGGGAAGGCCTTTTTCCGCAAGGGTAGGCTGGGGCTTAGAATGGGAGGGCTTTGGGGCTGGTTGGAAAGGGAGGAGAGTCTGTCCAGGAGGAGGGTCGGACTTGGAATTTTTCCCTTTGGGGGTGCGCTGAGGAGGCATTGCTAAATGGTATGATAATTTACCTTTGTTTCTTCTCCATTTAGGTCATCAGCATGCGCCCTTCCCTTTCCCTCAAAGAACAAAGGTACAGTTAAACAAAAACACCATCAAACAATTACCTGAAGAGGGAAAATGTTTTTAAATTACCGTTCCTGCCCGAGACGGGAAAGTACCGTATTCTATGCCCCCGAGACGAAAATGCTTCTATGCCCAGTACGGTAAATGAGTAATTCAATTCAATTCACTTGAATTCAGCACAGGACATACAGAGGGGAAAACAAAGCTCGATACGGACAGAACGGAGCTTCGACGCGGGGCGGGCGGGACTGAAGGCAAAAAAAAAAAAAAAAAAAAAAAGGAAGTGGGAAAGGGAAAGGGAAGAAAGATAGATAGACTAGCGTTCCTGCAAAACACACGAACAACATCCGCAACCCACTTACGCAAGCGTACCGTTAATTTCAGCACGCACGTAACCCCACTTTAGCGGGGTATAACGGGTACCGCACATCACACAGGAAATTAGTTAGCCTTCAGTAAGGTTAAGTCGCTAGCCTAATCCTTAAGCAGAAATGTAATGGACATGTCACGTGATTCGATAAGAACAGCGCGTTGTTGATTCTTTGTTCTCGCGTGGGACAACAATCAATCAATCAATCATTATCATACACGTGATGTGATTGGATTGGATTGGATTTGGGTATCACACAAAACGGTAAGGCTCGGGACGGACAAGGTAAGAAATAAGGCGGGATAAGCGGAGGTGGTGGCTTGGGACGTCTGAGACATTAACTCGTGTGCTGTACGAGTACTGTACAGCTTACTGTTACCGTTACTCAGAAAAGTGATTTCTAAATTTTTTTTTTTTTTTTCGTTATTTGTTATTTTAGGGCTACAAGTAATACTTGGGTTGTCAGCAAGAATAAAAAAAAATTATCTGCCGAGTATGATAATTATGATGAAAAACCTGGCTGGATGGGGAGAGCATAGTATAAATGTGTCGGTCAAGTATGATAATAATATGATGGGCTGTGAAAAAAAAAAAACACAAGTATCATAATTTCGAAGAGAGGAGGGGGGGACCGACTGGGCCAGACCAGCCAGAGAGGGGCTTCGACAGAACTTACCCTTGACAACAACACCCAAGCACAAGCACAAGCACAAGCAATATGGTGTCACTGGTAGCGCGTGAGATTCGTACCGGTATTATACAAGTTTGTATAATACAGTATAATTCTATGATATGTGCGACCAAAAGGAGACTTATACAGTAGGGTATAAAATTCAGGGTTTCGAAATTTAGGGCTCGTATGTATGGTATGTATCGTATGGTATAAAAAGCAAGGGCAGATATACGGTATATTTTGATTTTTTACGTATATTTGATCGCCCTAAGTGTCGGCGACGATGTGTGGTGGTGGTGGCGATGGTGGTGATGGACCCGAACGAGTCAGTCGGTTGAGGCGAGATAACGACGACACGATTGAGTACCGTGGTATCCACATGGCAAGTTTACCGTGACAGTGTAAGAACGCTGCCATTCGGCAATATATGGGTTTTTCGTTGGGGAAAAAGGACAAGAGCTAAGTGATAAGCACGTAGTCTAACAAAACAACCACCCGTAGAATGAGGGTGCGAGGGGGAGAGAGAGAGAGCAAGGTTTTTTTTCTTTTTTTCGAGCCAGCACAGGGAGACATTATTTGATACCGTAACAGTGATAGCTACGGCGCAGTATCATAACCTAAGTGAAAGTAAACTCGACAAGTGCTACAGCAACGACATTCACGCAGTAGACTGCTGCACGATAATTTAAGCACATCCTGCGCGGAGCTACAGGGCACCACCACAAAGCCATTTAGAAGAAGTCTCCTCACTCGACGCGTCATACAACATTCAGCTCATCGCCCACTCGTTAGAGGGCATTGGTGCCATACTAAGTAATATACAACGATCAACCCTGTGTATGAGATACCTCCTCCCCTTGCCTAGTGCTCCATTTCCCCACCTAATCCAAGCATCTAAAGCAAGAAATGCTCCAACTATAGAGTGTAAAAGTTAAAAGATAAAGTAGAGGGCCAACAAAAGTCACCAATCCGGACGCCAGACTCATATGGGGAAAAAGTGAGAAAATCAGAAAAGTGAGAAATACGCCTGAAAAAGAAATGAGAGGGATACAGAAAAGGACGTGATGCTAAAGCTATAAATAACCACAAACCAGCAAAGCTGCCGTAACGTAAGAGACAGAGTGGGGAGGGGAAAAGGAGTCGAGTAGTGTTCTGCTCTGTGATGATAGATAGGTAACGGGGTGTGTGTGTGCGTGTATTAAAAGGAACTGGATATCCTAATTGAAAGATACTGGAATCGCCGGGTCAGCACAAGAAGATAGCCCGTATAGCGTATTGTGGCAATAGTTTAACGTCTTCTCCGAGGAGCCGAGATCCCAGATGGTGGACCTGCAGGCGGGGCTGGGGCCTGTGCTTGTGCGCGCCCCATCGCCATCATAAGATTTTGCTCTTGTATGGGCACACCCATCCCCTGTATTTCAGCGCCCATAGGCCTAGCAGCAGCGACAGTATTTCTTCGAGATAGCACTGCACGGCGAAACGGCTGTGGGGGCGGAGGTGGCGGAGGTGGAGGTACACGTTCATTCACGATTGGTGCACCATGAGCAGCTGGGAGGCCACCAATGAGTGGTTGTTGAGCCGGTTTTGCGCCCGGGTACTGGTTTGGCGCAGGATAAGGAGGATATTGTGGAAGAGGAATTGGATACATATTCTGGGCAACTTGATGGAATAACGGCAGCTGGTGGCCCATTATCACATGGGGAGGCTGCGCGGGCGGTGGTGCTTGGGGCTGAACGACCTGTTGAATGCGATCCCGTACCCTTTGCAGCCGGCCTCGGTGTCCTGCCCCCGCGGCTGGTCCCCCAATCTGTGGTGCAGGCGGTGGTGCAGGTGGAGGTGGCCCGGGAACTCGTCTTCTCACTGGAGGGGCAACCGGCTGTCGAGCCGGTTGTGGTTGGTACAGGGGAATACCGCCATTCGCAGCTGCTGCGCGAGAGCGTTTGGCCTCCTCTTCCTTTCGCACCCTTTCTGAAAGTTCTATCTTCAGGTCCTCATCATCAAGCTCCGGATGCTCTACTCGAAGCATCTCCATGGCCTTCTTTGCTGCAGTTTCAACTTCGTCGTGATGCCGTTCTTCGGTGTTATCAAAAAGTGGGCAATTGCCGATCTTCCCCCCTCTTGCTGGGTCGTTGAAATGGTCGTAGTTCTTTATTGTTTGGGAGCAGATATAGCTACATGGGAGATCAGCCTCGCCCATATCAGCCAAAGCTAATTGACTCACCACTGAAGTGTATTGCAACGGTTGCAATGAATCTTATTGCATCCGTATTCCTTAATATACGGATAAGAACATTTGCTGTATTTCGTTAGCAATAATTCATTATTCTGGGTTCCCGAAACTTACTTGCACTTCCTTACTAGCGCTTCTGTCATGGCTTCTTCAACTCTGTGCCGAACATCAAGTTTATTATCCTTAGCATATTCCTTGCATGTCAAAGGGATATGTGATTTCTGGTTGCAGAGCCGGCAACTAATTTCCATACCTGTAACCCATATCAGCGCGCATCTACGAGAAGGCAGTATAAACAATAGGATCCTTACAGTCGGGGTTTTGGCATTTGAATTCCTTATCCACTTCGGGAGGCGCACATATAGCTCCGTAATCGCAAAACGGGCACTTGACGAGCCCGTCAATCTCGGCAATCCGCAGAGCATCCTCTTGTTCTATCTTTGCCAAAGCTGACAGCGTCTTACCATCAAGGAAACGCAGCATTTGGCTCCGAGGGAAAAGCGCCTTGCAGCCAGACCCATCCATACAGGATAGCTTATGGCGGCCATTTCCCACCTCCGTTTCCGCATTACGTCTGGCACAGTCAAGACAGAAGAGGTGCAGGTCATTACAATGGGTCATGCTATCGAATGGATATTCACCAAAGCAACACCCGCACTCCATCAGCATGTTGCTCTCCTGGTGTTCCTTTTCATTTATCTGGGCCGCAAGCCTAGCATCGGCGTCCATCTGGGCTTGCACTGTTTTTCTCGATTAGCTATAGACAAAAATAGAGCAAACACATATCTCAACCCGAACTCACTTTCTTCTCTTCTCACTTCGCCGCGGGCGTATTCTAGCTCGGCACTGATCTCTGTCCAGTCCTTACCCTTCTTAAGTTCGTGGCTTTGGCCTTCCGTTCTTCGCGGATGCACGAGCTGTTTATAGGGAGCGTTCGTTTGTGGATTGTGAGATCTATCTGCCTTAACAAGGGCGGAGTAGGATTTAGCTAGATAGTTCCGGTTCTGCGTCATAACCTTCTCGATGTACCGTACCGGCATCAGAGGAAATTCCTGCTTCAAAATAGATCTCCTGGAACCCGCAAGGTCAGCAAAAAGGAGCACCGGTAGATGGCCTAGGTCAGGCAGCCAGCATCGGGTTAAGTAAGGTAACACGGTCACGTGAGAGCGCAAGCTACCCATCCGTGATGGGGCGGGGTAGAGGTATAACATACACAAGTTCATAGCGCTCCCCAACGACCGGAGGTCTATCGTTGGCCTCATAATCCGGGCCCTTTTCACCCTTCTCGTCTTCCTCCACTCGCTTCCTCTTCATGCCGGCCTTCTGAACGAGTTCTGACTTCGGGTAATCTGTCTCAGCTAGCTTGTTTGCGATGAATTCGGTGATATCGCTGCCTTGTAGTAAATAATATTCACGATAGAGCTTTGCTATATGTGTGAGGCATGCATCGGGAAAGATGCTCAGGACATTCTGAAGGACGTCTTCCTGGCTAGCAACTGGCTTCTTCTCTTCCTCCACCCGCTCCACTTGCTTCCCGTTGCCATCCCTCTCCCGTTCCGTCCTAATGGGCTCATCTCTAGAAATCTCCATGCTCCCATCACTGCCACCAAACACAAATCCATCATCATAATCACCGCCATCACCATCATCGCCATCATCATCATCGTCAGAGATCCTCAGCGAGCCAAAGGAATTCGCCGACGCGGTAGAGGGCGATAATAGGTGGCGGTCGAAATCTTGTCGTATCTTCTGAGCTGGTAGAGGGGCTGGCGGTTTATGATTTAGTTGCTTTCCTCGTTGTAGTCCTTCCTGGTGTTGCTTCTGCGCCTGCTCTTTTAGCTCCTGCTCCCGCTGTTCACGGAGAACAATGTCGATGGCTCCCCCCAAGTCTCCGCCCGCGCCATTAAGGGCCCTTTCGAGCAAGGGAGGTGGATGTCCAGGAAAGATACTCCGCAGCCCATCCATGTCAGACGGATGATTGACACCTGTGCGACAAGAGGAGGAGGCGGGGCGGGGTGTGTTTTGAGAAGAGCTACAAAGGAGAGCTTTCAAATGTGAGACGACGCGGGGAAGAGACGGCCCAAGCTGGGGGCACCGTTACTGGTGATAAAATGAAAAAAGTTATCGAGGTTAGAGCCTCTTTTACCGGTGTTTTTTACTATTCCGGGGGTTTTTTTTGTTTTTGGGTGGGTGGTTCCTCACTCTCCCTCGCTCCCTCTCTCCCTCTTCTATTTTTTTTTTTTCCCCACTTTAGTCAAGCACGCGGGTATGACACCAGACAAGGGCGGGATTTTGGGGGAAGGTATTTTTCGACCAGGCTGGGGGTTTGTTGTTGGCGGCACTCAAGTGTGTTGACTCGCAGACTGGATCGTTGTCTTTCCAAACTTCTCGTCACGGGAAATTGATCTGACTGGTCGAAAGGAGAGGTTACGATCTGATCCAATTTCAGGTGCTCCAAAGAAAGGTACTGTACAAACGGTTACGCGAGGATAGCGCGGGTGGGGGGGAGTTTTTTCTTCATGAGTCTCAGTTGAGTGAAGATTCTGGTCCCAAGGAGTAGTAGTCCTTGGTCCAGGATTAACGCCAAGTAGCCCACAAACCGCAAGCCTGGCAAAGCAACAAGCGCCTGTGCCTGTGGATAACAATAGCACCGGTGCACGAGTAAAGTAACTGTACGAGTACCGGTACAGTACATGACATTGTACTTGTATGATAGATAATATGATAGCATACACACGCCTTCAGTTCTGGCTGCAGGTGGCTGTAGGGTACGGGCAGGCAAAATCTTCCCACCAGAGAGAATATCACTTATAGTACCGGCACACCGTACCTTACAAGAATAGTAAGAGTACTTTACAGTTCCGGTAATGGGTTTGATCGTCCAGGACTTTTGTGTGTGCAAGATCGTGGGAGACACTTCTCGGGTACGGCTCCTCATATTTTTGCTCCTGCGGTCAGGTACGGTGCCGTGCATGGCCACTACCGCAGCTTCGGCATAAGCCTTCTGGCTGAACCCCTTCCTAGGGAATGACGCCGGCCCGAACAAGAGGACGAAGAATCTCGAAACGACAAGCTTCCTTCACTCACTGTAATTTGACCGAGTGCCCGCAAGTACCGGTGCCGCACCCATTACCGCTACTTTCCCGTACGATACCACTCCGGTAATGTTATACCAAATCATTATTACTTGCCAATTTAGTACCCTACACCGCCTCACATCCCATACGGTAATGATGTTGTAAAGTAGACTTATTGAGTACCGTATTAGAGGAGATTATCTTCGCACCATGCCATAAGCTCCGCATGGTCTGCGCATTCCACCATGATAACTTATCTAGTGTCGGTACGCGAGGGACAAGACAATCAGTTGGCATGTTATCGCGTCAATATCGTCTCTGCCTGCCCGATAGGTGTCCTCAAGGCTCACATGAGTAGTCCTTCAAACCCGCCCATCCGACGCCGGCCTAGTCAGGTCGCGAATCAATGAAGAGTGAAAGGTATATGGAAACATGAACATTGATCAAATCAACTACTCGAGTACTGTACTATTGTACTCGAGTGTTCGTGGCTTCGAGCCAAGAATTGAAACCCCTTTTGGAATACGGTAGCTACCGTACTCGAGCACTGCCGGTAAATTACCGGTATATACGAGTACTCGTACAAGCCCATTGAAGAGGCGAACGAGACCAATCCTTGGCTCGGAAAGGAGAGTAAGTTACCGTACTTGTACTAGTACAGCATTCCCCTGGTCTGGGGAACCATATATAGAGCGAGAGAGAGAGGATAGATTAACCTACCCACCTATCGTGCCCACTAAGAGATACCGGTCCCCATTGCACTGGCCACCGTTGTGGGAGCCCTTGAAAATACTCGTACTCGAGCAGATACCGGTAGTGATAAAAAAAGCTTGGGCAAATGTACCCTAAAATAGTGTTGGCCGGCTGCCGTTGGGCTGCTACTGTGGTTGGGCAGACCCGTTGGACCGAATTTTTGGGCTTGCATTTCCTGCCTGACTTCTGGTAGGGTAAACGAGTCAATGAAGCAACCATGACTATTCGACCTTGGACGACGCAGTGTGTTTAAAAATCACG
>NW_003298767.1:0-89694 GCF_000151645.1 Tuber melanosporum
TAAGGTGGCGAGAGTAATTAAGATAGCACTAATAGCTATAGAGTATAACGTGATTAGCACCTTGCGAACACATTTCATTTTTTTATCCTCAGCAAGTGGTTAAGAGCCTGTCCCCGGATTTAGGCCTGATCAACCTATCGAGATTCACCTTAGAACACTAGCGGAGAGAAGCGGCAGAATCACGGCACATTCGGCTTAATCTCAAACCCAAGATAGAGTCTTTGACAACCAGGAGTGGGCAGCAAATCCCATGGCAAGACCTTACAAGAAAGAAACAACCCCGGCGCTCTGCTAAAGAGCTGGGCAATCCTGCAAACACGGAAGATACACAACCTCCAGGAGATTTCCCTTCTACACCAGCAAAGAAGCCTTCCTTTGAACCTCCAATCGACCCTGAATCCAGTAGCGAATCAGATCTGGCTAGCACTGGATGAGGGCATTCTGGAGGAGGAAAATCTCCGGCTAGGCCTGAAGAAGAGGAGGTACCCGCAGCATCTGAACCCCCTAAGTTTAAACTTCACTTCCCAGCGAAGTTCACAAGAGAAGGAAAGGACCTCAAACCTGATACTTTTGACCGATGAGCGACGGAACTCTCACACTTCCTACTCTTACAAGGAAAAGATGTGGAAGACCCTACAACCGGACTTATTATTGGATCATTCTGCGAAGGAAAGGCAACCGACGTATACCACCAATGCTATAAGGAATACGGCGGGAATGTAAGATTAAGAGGAACTACAGTTCTCAATTAGCTGAAAGGACGATTCCAATCCTCTATAACCAACGACCTCCTATACAACAAATTCAACCTGCTCTAGCAAGTAAACGGAACGCAGGTCAAACAAATCACCAATGCGGCTACGGACCTGATGATGTATAAGGACCGAATAGAGAGGAGAAGTATCTCCAATTACATCCTGAAGCAACGATTCTACGACACTATGCACCCTACCCTCCGGCGAGAAGTAGAACCACTCCAGGAAGACGGCGATGATATTGCAGGAATAATTGCAAGAGCAGAATGAAAGGACGCCATTCTCCATGAGACCAAGGCCTACAAAACCCAGACATCCTCTAGTAGGAACAGCCAGCCATGGCACAAAGCCTCCAGCAACCCTGAAGACGATACCCCACGGGTTTTCAAGAAGAAAACAAAATACTTCAAAGAATCAAGAAGGCAGAAAGGAGAATGTTTTGAATGTGGAAAAACGGGACATATGGCAAAGAACTGTCCTACCAAAAAGGGGAAAGGAAAGGCAATTAAGCAAGAGGCATCGGCCAACAATGTTGAAAGCGATAATACCCAATCCAGCGAATATGAGGAGATCCATATCGGATATATCAATGTGGAATGCAACCGTGTTTAACCTCCAGCTACATTCAAAGCACACACCGCCCTGGAAGGTACTATCCTAATCAATGGCAAAAAGGCTCTAGTGCTATTCGACACTGGCGCAAGCGGAAGAGATATGATCAGTAATGCCTTTGTCTCTGTCCATGGACTCCCAACTCGAGACCTTAACCAACCCATAACAGTTAATATGGCAGGAAAAGATTCACGATCTACAAGCCATAAAACCTGTAGTACGACTATTCGACTTAGTTCTGGAGTCCTACCTCCCCAGGAGATACTGGTTGGAAATTTAGCCAAATATGATGCCCTAATAGGAATGCCATTCCTGAACCGCCACAAAGCTATAATCAGGTGTGGGGAATCAACCATCGATTTCCCAGATCAGAAGGTCAGAATCTCATGCAAGCCAACAAGAGGAGAGTACAGAGCCGCAGTCTGTAAAGCAACTGCCCAACCACTATTGGATGAATACTCTGATGTTTTCCCTGATCAAATACCCGAAGAACTACCGCCTATGAGAGAGGTGAACCACCACATTCGCCTCCGAGACCCCTCTAATCTTAAGAACCAACCTACCTACTCTATTCCTGACACATACAAAAGCCCACTTTGTGATTAGATCAACCAACAACAAAGAAGAGGAGTCATCTACCGGGCAGAAGCCCCAGGTACCGCTCCTATGTTTGTTCAACTCAAAACAGATGGCAAAAGAATCCGCCCCTTGGTTGACCTCAAGCTACGGAACGAAAACACGGTTATGGACAGCTCCGCTATACCAAACCAAACCCAGATCCTAAATGCAGTTGGACGGGCTAGATTCTGAAGTAAGATTGACCTAAGCGATGCCTATTTCCAAACAAGGTTAGATCCGGAAAGTGAACGCTACAACAGTTTCAAAACACCCTTCGGAAGTTTCATTAGCCGAGTTATGTTACAAGGTGATCTGAATGCGCCCACCACCTTTATGCGAATTATGGAAAACCTCCTGAGCGAATACCTCCACCATTTTGTTTGGGTCTACATTGATGATATTCTCATCGTCTCAAACACCGAAATAGAACACGCCTATCATATAGGTTTGGTATGTACCAAACTTAGGGAAGCTAAATTCTACGCTAGCAGAAACAAATCAATCCTGTTTGCCGATAGACTCGATATCCTAGGACATGTTATAGATGATGAAGAAATACATGCAGCCCCTGGAAAAATAGCTTGTTTGATGGAATGGTCAACACTTCGGAATCAAAAGGAACTGATGCGATTCCTAGGACTAGTCAACTATATTTCCCAGTTCCTACCACACCACGCCACTGTAACAGCAACGCTTACAGACCTTACCGGCAATGCAGAATTTGTCTGGACTCACACTCATGATCAAGCTTTTACCAACATCAAGGAGTTGATCAAAAACGCCAAGGTTATTCAACCTATCGACTATAGTAATCCAGAACCGATATGGCTAATTACTGATACATCGGATGTTGGAGTTGGAGCATGGGTTGGGCAAGGGGCCTCCCATGAATCGGCAAGACTGGCCGCACTACATAGCAGGAAGTTCACTAACTCACAGATGAACTATGGAACAACAGACAAGGAAGCCCTTGCTGTGATTGATGCTCTTGCCACTTTCAACCACATCCTGATGGGCAATACCTTCACTATTGTTACCGACCACCAACCCCTCACTAATCTAAAAACAGAAAGAATACCTGGAAGGAGAAGAACAAGATGGATAGGCGAAATCAGCAAATACGATGCAAAAATGATCTATACCCCTGGAAGAATGAACTATTTAGCTGATGCTCTCTCCCGCCTTTATGAGAATCAAGACCTTGCGGATCCTCCTCTTGTTTATGACTACACAAGAGAAAGCGAAGACAGCCCTGACGACACCTCCTATGAAGAAGAATCATCGATGGCTACCGCCAGCTCTGCCGCTCCCTCCAATCCTTTCTCTTACACCATGTACAACGCTGCCGGAATGGAACGAGGAAAGGACATTGAAGAAGAATAAAAAGACAATTGCACGCTCTGCAGTACATCTCCTCACGAACTTGAACAAAGCAGACTCCACTGGTCCCACTGTTATCACGACACATGCCCTTTTCACCAGACTGAGATTAAGTTCGGCAACCGATACCAGCGACCGTACTATATACCTGCTGATGATCCAAAAAACACCAGCTTTGACACCGCAGAAGGAGCAGAAGAGATGATCGATGAAGATGAATCGACCCAACCTCCTCATACCCTTAATCCGGTTCAAACACGATACCAAGATCTTGAAGAACTCGAACAAGCATCAGCCTACGTGGATGCAATATCCTATTTACACCCCTCACAGTCAGCCCCGCCATCCTCTCCTCCCATAATCGATTCACAACCACTATATGGCAGAACCTTATGAGTATACAACAATAAAACCATTGTCTCGGTCATACCCCCTACTATTCCCAAGCATCGCCGACAACTTTATGAAACCCTTCAGGAGGAGGATGCCCCTAGTGAACCAACAAGAGGATCCCTGATTGAGGATGAATGAGATGTTAGATCAACCACAGAAGCATTAACCTCATCTTTCCGTAGCCAAATGATAGCAGGATATCGCCATGATCCAATTTACTTCAAAGCCATGGACAGCTCCAGGCATGGAGACCTCGCCCCCTACAACATATCCAATGGAATGGTCTATACCAGCACCCGTTATGGTGAACATTGCCTATAGGTCCCAAAAGGACATATGTTCAATGGAATGACTATTAGAATATATGTCATCTCCCAGATTCACAACAAAGGACACCGCAGTGCGGACCGCAACCTTCAATATACCTCAGAATATGTTTACTGGCTTGAGATGCGCAAGGATTTCCACGATTTCGTCAAACAATGTGAACTCTGCCAGGCAAACAAGGAGCGAACACAACTACCTGATGGAAAAGCACAAACTCTCCAACTACCTTACGAAATATTCGAATCCTATGCCATCGACTTCGCAGGACCATTTAACAAGTCTGCCGGATATGACACCATCTTAGTAGCTGTGGATTGATTCTCTGGATATACATGGCTCATACCAATGAAAGTTACCAATTCTTCCAAAGACACCTGGAACAACCTCCAATGATACCTATTTACCCTTCATGGATACCCCTTATCTATTGTCAGTGATGCTGATCCCCGTTTCACCACCAGATTCTGGAAGCAAACATTGATGTTCCTCGGAATCAAGCACATTATGGCTGCCCCTGGACATCCTGAGACTAATGGCCAAGCAGAAAGAAAGATTCGCCAAGTCAAGACCGGAATCAGGAACATGATCAATGAACGGCAAACCAACTGGGAACCAGCTCTTGTTGAGCTCGCTGCATATATCAATGCCGGATTTTCAGATACCTTGGGAATGTCACCATACAAGGCAGTCTTTGGCCGCCAATACCCCCTCCTACCTACAACACTATTTAAGAACTCCTCAGTCCCTGCCTCTGACGATCATCTAAACCGCCATCAAGCAATTCAGAACAATGCCTTCCAGGCTGTTAAAGCTGCCCGATTCCGAAGCACCACTACTGCTCAAAAGCGACAACGCAAACATGTGCCTATTCTACCAGGTGATATGCTCATGGTTCATGGAAACATGTTCATAACCAATGTTGGACACAGCAAAAAACTACAACCCCGATGGCGAGGACCCTTCAAAGTCATATCCTTTGACGAGCATACAGAGAACTACACTGTCGAGATGGATGGACGCATGTACCGTCGCAATACTGCAGTATTCCACGCCTCTGCTGTTAAACGATTCCATCCAAATGACAACTCCAAGTTCCCTGGAAGAACCCACTCTCTACCAGCACCTATCATCATTGAGAAGAAAGATGAATGGGAAGTTGAAGAAATCCGAGACCACCACCTTTGGCCTGGAAATGATCAGTTTCTAGTCAAATGGAAAGGATATCCAACGAGTGAAAACAGCTGGGAACCACTAGAAGGACTCGAGCATGCTATAGATATGGTGAACGAATGGTGGAAAGACAACATGCCAAACGAATCCCTTCCCCCAACAATCAATTATATCACCATGTGCTGGACACCCACGATGCCTGAAACTGAGCAATAGCATGCAGAACTCGAAGCTAGGGATGGATTTTGGGTACCATACTTTGAATCGGAATTCGCAAGTAGTGATGATGAAAATCAAGCTATGAAATAGGCTCTCGACAACCTTATCTAGTCACCAATCACCATCCGAATACCATAATGATGTCAAACTATGTGGAACTCAATGTGAGACTGTGACACCATATTGTTGGACTGTTGTTGAACCGCGATGTTATCCAACTTGAAGACTACTTCGAAATCCTCTGGATAGACTACTGTCCTGATTGCGACCATGCTTGGGTTGATGTACAGCGCGAATCTGGTATTCGCGACTACTGTGATTTACATTTCTTTGAGTTTAAGTGTTTCCTTAAAGTTTCCTCTTGCCCCTGGTGTGACACCTATGATGAAGAGTTTTTAGCGGAAACTGAAGCCCTGAGTTTCTCAGACTCCGCTTTTGATGATTATTAGGGTTTGTTTATTTAAACCGTTGTTTTGTTTTGGGGAATGTAACCGGTACGGGTACTCTGTTATTGGTTTTGTTTTATGTTTTGTTTTAAGTATCGCTTTGATACTTGGTTTGTTTTACGTATCGTTTGATACTTGGTTTTGTTTTATGTTTTATTTTAAGTCACACTTTGATACTAAATTAGTTTCACCAAAGTGTATTGATTGATACCTTTGATTAGTTTCGTTCATACTAGACATGAACAGATTTGTGTATTTAAAGACCGCCTGTTTCTACGATAGAAAAGGTAGACTTCGACAGACAGTATTTCAATATACTTGGTTGAACGGTTACCTCTTTGTTCCTCAGTACACCCTCGAACCCTGCTTTAGTTCTCAGCTCTCGCCTCCTCTCTGGAAGAGCAGGTCACCTGCCAACTATCGTATCTATTACCGATAACGTGATTAGCACCTTGCAAACACGTTACACCCGTAGTGGGCCTTGATGCCTTGGATTCTGGGGAAGATATTGGAGTTCGCTCAGTAGTTCCTGGGGTCTTTGGTGTTAAGATCTGTTAGGTATTGCGTAGTGGATTACTTGTTTACTTCTCGTTTCATCGCCTGCTGGTTATCTCATGATGCTGGCACTTCGAGCTATTCATCACCGTCGCTTATAAGCCCCTTTCGGTAAAATGTCTTCGGCTTCCTGTCTATTGTCTACTCGCAGGTTTTGCGTTCCATTTGCTGGATTGAACTTTGTTTTTGGGGAGATCATCCATGTCGTTCTTTGGGCCTGCTTATATTTCTTATTGGGTTTTACTGGAGTCCTTAGTTCTCATGATACAAAATGCCCTTGGGTTAGACTGATGAGCTTTCCAAGTTTAACTTATCATACCAGCTGCATCATTCCTCAGGTGTCAGGACAGTACCCGCCTGACCCCTCCTTGTTACATTACATTTCGACAGTCGGAATCCTATGATGTTGTTTATCGCTGTTGCCTTGCGAGTTAGTCCATGTGGCATTTACGGTGGTTCAGTCAGGTATCTCCCCCTCGCCTCAGTGGGGATGGCTTTGACCCTGAAAACTCTTACCCCCTTGTGTGGTTATTATTGCTGCCTGGGTTGGTGTGGCATGATTGACTGCCAGACACTCGGGTTGTTTGTGTGTTTAGGTAGTTCGGTCGTGGATTGTGGTTGGCGGCTTTACCCATTGCAAGTGGGGCCTACCTTCTATTGGTCTGCTCCTGTTCGTGTGCCCTCCCTCTTCACGTTGCGTCAGTTGGGGGTGCCTCTTGCACATTGTTCAGTCTGTGCCTGTTGCCGGACCTATGGGGCTGGCTTCGGCTGGCTCTGCTTACTCGTTCCCGGCTCGGTTGGACTTCGGTTTGGCTGAGTTGGATGGTGTGGCTGGTGCTAGTGCTTTCGGGTGTTGGTGCTGCCTCCTTTGTTGCTCCCAGCTGTGGCTGGTGGGTCGCCTTCGGCTATACGAGGTTGGGGGTTGGGGCTCTATTAGTATGGCCAAGACCAGTGGCTGCCTGATGGGGCTAGGTATAGGCTGTTCTGTGGCTATTAGATGGTTGGTCTATCTGAGGGGCTGGGAGGCTGGATGGGCTCTGTGGCATCTGGCGTGTGGGGCTTGGTGGGGGCTGATTGGAGGGGGAGAGGCACATGTGAGCATCGGTCGGGCCTGCGTCAGGTTAGGTGAGGTCTAATTATGTATTTCCAGTCCGGCTGGAGCTGTTAGGTGAAGCTGCTGAGTGCTGTAAAGCTCTCCGGTGGCCTGGCTGGCTGATGGTCACCTGTGCAGATAGTGGGTTGCGACCTCCTGGTTGGCCTTATTTGGATCTTGTATGCTGGATTTTGTGGGGTTTGTTTGGTTTCTTTGGTTTCATTGGTTTGGCTATGGGTCTGGCAGGAGGAGGCTTAGTACCAGAGGTGAGAGATAGGCCCCACTGACTGGTTTGGTCTATTACTACCTCTATCCGTTTCCTTTGTTTATGATAGTTTTGTTTAGGGGAACAGGCAGTGGGTACAGGTCCTCCTTACTGGTATTTTCTTCGGAGGTAACCGGCAAGATGGGTTCATAGGGTCGACGGCCTGGCATGCGGGTGCGAGAGGTGGACATGTTGGTTGCCTCCTTTCTGCTATGGTACCGCCTGTAGGTTTAGTTTGTACGTTTGTTGGCTTTCTACAGTGGAGGAGGTTTTGCGGGACAGTTTTTCAGACCGGGTGGTAGTGATTTTATGTTTGTTGAATGAGGAACCTGGTTGGGTCGGTCTTTTGCTCCGCTGCAGCTACGCTTAGTACTGGTTGGCTTCATACCAGAGGGGCTACGGACTTGAACCGGGATGGGTGCTAGGTTGTTTGATAGTTTTGTAATTAGTTCTCCTACGGGCATGGCTCAAGGATGGCAGGTGCGGGACCGTAGACTTAGTTAGCTTAGCATTAGTGGTATACCGGTTAGCGGTATCCTTGTGCTGGCAGGTGCTCGTCGTATGCCAGTGTTGGTGGTACAAGTTTAAATAAAATTAGATTGAATTCTAAGTACTTTTCCTACTTATTGCTTTAACGAGTATAAA
The DNA here is from genome assembly GCF_000151645.1 of Tuber melanosporum. Taxonomy (NCBI): domain Eukaryota; kingdom Fungi; phylum Ascomycota; class Pezizomycetes; order Pezizales; family Tuberaceae; genus Tuber; species Tuber melanosporum. The sequence continues at coordinate 8,479 of NW_003298767.1, forward strand.
ACCTCTTTACGATCTTTATCTTTATTGCAACATTATCATTATATCAAGGAGAGCTCTTCACGAAGAAGAGTTAGAGAAAGTTTACGATACGTGTTCCCAATATAAGACAGAGGTCTTGTACTATCGGTAACGTAGGCAGAGGCCTAGTGCGATTGTAAGACTAAGGAAAGAAACAGAAGAAGAGAAGCATCGTTCTCCATCACCAAGAACTAACTACCAAGCAGGGATTGTTACAGGGATGGAGTTTAGGACAAGGGAGAGGACATTGATTAAAAGGATGAGGATGGAGGAATGGAAGTTGTGGTACAAAGAGGAGGGCTATGAATACTACAAACAGGAACTAGAAGGGAAGAAACACCTCAGGGGGTTGACAAGGTTGGATGGATATGTGCTTATGAGATTGAGGCAAGGGAGATTGGAGGGTGAGCACAGCAATTGCGAGGGAAAAGAGGAGAGATTCCATACAGTGGAATGCGATAGGTACAAAGAGGGGAGACCGGAGAGGTGGACCCTTTACAAGGATGAACATATTGGGAGGTGGAAGGAACAGTGGGTAAGGAATGAATACCTAGGGATGGGGATACTGTTGAGTCTCCCGGAGGAGATGGGGACAAGAGTAAAGTACAGAAACCCATTTGACCACATATTAATGGTGGAAAAGAATGGGATGAGTGCGGTGATTCTGTTGGGGAAAGGGAAATGCCGCGATTGCGACAAATCCCACACATGGAAATGCCTGTTGGAGATAGGATTGGACAGGAGAAGGTTTTTCTTTGTGGATAAAGAGAAAGTGAGGTGTGATGTCCACTCAGGGGAGTTTAATAGAGGGAGCAATAAGAGACTGGATGGGTCTGGGCTGAGGGAACACCTGGGAAGACAGAAGGAATGTGGAGAAAGGATGGCAGAGGATTATTGGCGGAGGATGTGGAAGGTATGGAATTGGATGGAGGAGGGTAAACGTCATCTAATTGCTTTGAGGTGGGTGGAGATTTGTTGGGCGAAGGGTGTGGGAAACAGTGGGTCCGGACCCTGCGTGTATTGTGGGAAGTTGTTTATGAGCTCTGGGACCCGGAGGAAGCATTGAAGGGGGGTGAGGGAGTGTAGATTGAGAATAGCAGATGAGGTATGGAGGGAGATTGGGTTGGAAGGGAGAGGGAAGAGATACTGCGGCAGGACCACAGTATGATGGTGTTGTTTTATTTTGATTTGTTTGTTTTGATTGTTTTGATTGTTTTGGTTGTTTGGTTGTTTGGTTTTTGAGTTGGGTTGGCTTACCTCATGGAACGTAATGCCTTGGGATAGAGAGCCTATTGGAATGCTTCCCTCTAGATAGAGAATTTATTATTTTTTTTTTTTTTTCGTGGGTCCGCAGGTAGAATACTGGTAGGGTGGGAAAACAAATTTATTGGCGGGTTTTGAAGATAGGTAATTTCTACTCCTGTGATGCAAAGCAACCTTGGGCTGCCCGCAGTGATTGAGTACCGGCAGTGAGGGGGTGCTCTACCAGGTGTTCTAGGCACAATACGCGAGTACTTTGCGGTCTCCCGAGAAGGGTAGCCTCAAGACCTCCCCGCATTTCAATTTCTTTCATTTTTCCCGCACTTGTTTGGAAAATATCTTGACGACAACGGAGAACACGCTCAACAACTACGTGAACCCAACACATCCTCCTTCAATTTGAGAATCCAGTAATCAAATGGACGACCGACACTCGCGAACTGAGTTTGAGGGACTTCGCTCACCCCAGCGGTATGCACTTGGAAGATCTGTTGCATATACCTCTACTGGCGCTCATGATTATTAATGGCAGTAGTTATGGCTCTGGCAGTGCAGTCAATAGCTATAACCAGGGAGATTATAGCGGCAACTCTGGTTCTGGTAACACCTACAACTCGGGCAATACCGTCAACAATAATTATTACCAGCGCGCGGGCAATGATTTGTCCCAGAAAGACGCCGAAATTTTGCAATGTCTATATACATCTAAATACGAGGAACATCGGGATCGGGTTCCGGTGCCGGTGGAGGGAACATGCACTTGGGTTACGGAGCACCCAAAGTATAAGGACTGGTTGGGAAAGAAATCATCGGGCCTCCTCTGGCTATCAGGGGACCCTGGATGCGGGAAATCGGTGGTCGCTTCGTTCCTCATAAATCATCTGAGGATCCACACGGACGCCATCATTTGCTATTTCTTCTTCAAAGATGACAGCGAGGAACAGAAGAGTGCAGCATTTGCTCTCAGCGCTATACTACATCAGCTCTTTGTGCAGCGAAACTCCCTCACCGTATTTGCCAAGGAAGCATTTAAAGCCAAAGGAAAGGGGTTTACCGAAGAGGTCAACGCGTTGTGGGATATTTTTGTTAGGGCGGTAACTGAGGGAGGGTGCGGCGAGGTGATTTGTGTGTTGGATGCTTTGGACGAGTGTGGGGAAAGGACTCTGGATCAGCTTATTCGATGTATTGTCGGTCTCCCTCGATCGCAGACTCCTGGGATAGCTTTGAAATTTCTAGTTACCGGTCACCCCTATCTCAAAATCGAGAGGGATCTTGATTCATCGGTAGCAACAATCCGGCTGAAGGGGGAGGCGGAGATTAACGCTATTACCGCTGATGTGAACCGGGTCATAGATGAGGGTATCAGAGGCTTGGAATTGTTTTGGGGGCGGGCGGGGAAGCTGGAATATTTGCGAAATCTTCTCAAATCGTCGGCCGATCGGACATTCCTTTGGGTTTCTTTGGTTATCGAGATTTTGAAGGATAGTGCGGATGACTCCATGGAGGAGTTTACTAACATTGTGTCTGCTGCGACAAATGATATTGCAGAATTGTACACCAATATTTTGGACAGAAGCAGATACCCGGACAAAGCGCGGAGAATCCTCAACATTGTGGTAGCAGCTGCAAGGCCTCTAACACTTGGAGAAATGAATGCAGCATTCAAAATCAAGAAGGGGCACCGGTCGGTCAAGGACCTCGGGGATCTTCCAGATAGTTTCGACAAGTCCGTGAAAAATTGGTGTGGACTTTTTGTTCGAGTTATCGATTCCAAGATCTATCTTGTTCACCAGACTGCGAGGGAATTCCTGATTAAGGAATGCTCTTTAGGACAGGGGAATTGGCAGTACACAATTTGCTCCGACGATTCTAACCTTTTATTGGCTGATATTTGTATCTCCTATCTATCGCTGGAGGACTTTGAAAATGACCCATTAGTGATTAATGATAATAATGGTTACAGCAGGCGAAAAGACGAAATCTATGTTGGTTATTTGCGGAAATATTCGCTCCTCGATTACGCAGCTACCCATTGGGCAGATCACTTCCGAGATTCGGGGTCTCGGCAAATGGAGTTATTTAATCTCACTCGGGTAATTTGTGAAAGTGGATCTAAAAGGTTTCTGACGTGGCTTAAGGTACACTGGCTGAACAACTATCCACATTACGAATTCCCTGCTGGTTTTACGCATGTGATGATTGCATCGTGGTTTGGCCAAGGGATTGTCATTGAGCGGCTATTGCAGGAGGGAGTAGACATCGATACTAGATCCGGGATATATGGAACCGCATTAAACATAGCTGCTACACGGAAACAGAAGGATGTAGCGGCAATGCTAGTCGAGAGGGGCGCCAACGCTTTGTTGTTTGGAAAGTGGTATAAGATCTTAATTGTGAGGGGGTCGCTTCGCTTAGATGATTAGGCCATGACTGACAATATATTTATATTTTTTTACAGACTGTAGGTGGATTTTTTTTACTCTTAGGGTCATGGAGCTAATTCGGGAGATATTTTGACATACAGAAGGGAAGCAGAAGCCCCCAAACGTGCCCCGCCCACACTATTATAGCGCTAACGCTAACGCCTGTGAACTACAGAGAGTAAGCAAATTTCGTTAGGGAGAGTAGCCGACCGTTTTAACTAATGAAAGATTGACGGATGAGCACAGAGCGTAAGTTAGCATTTTCAACACCATTAGTGATGGACATAAGCACGCTCGAGCGGAGTATTTGGGTCATACTCGAGCACTATCATGCTCTAGCCCGAGACAAATAAGCTGTGCGGTCAGGTCATACTCGTGTCTATCACTAAACACTGCTACAGAGTCGAGGAATATTTGCTGATTTGGCAGGAAATATAGGAGGTAGGGGATTCGGTATATATGTTAGACGACAGATGCGATGACTGATTGTGGAATTACCGGCTGGTATAGCTGGTAGGTAAAAGAATGAAATAATCTTAAGATATAGCCCAATCGCTAATACTGCTCGCTAAATGTTGTAGCAAGTAAGAGGACAAGACCAACTTCACTTCTTGGGCGAGGAGATTGCTGAACTCTGACATCTTGAGGGATATAGGGAGTGAGTGAACTGGATCAACCATGGTTACGGCGCGAGAAACTTGTTGACCTCTGACTCTCTGAGTGTTGCAGCTTGTAAGTGAACAGGATCGCATGCAATTCTAGGTCGAGCAAACTGACCTCGTACTCGCTGAGTGTGGCAGCTTGTATGTGAATAGGATCAACCATCGGGAAATTGCTGACCACTGATACGCTGGATGTTGTAGGATGTAAGTGGACAGGATCAACCACAATTCTTGGACGAGAAATTTGCTGACCTCTGACTCGCTGGGTGTGGCAGCTTGTATGTGAACAGGATCAACCATAATTCTTGGACGAGAAATTTGCTGACCTCTGACTCGCTGGGTGTGGCAGCTTGTATGTGAACAGGATCAACCATAATTCTTGGACGAGAAATTTGCTGACCTCTGACTCGTTGGGTGTTGTAGGGTGTGAGTGGACAGGATCAACCACAATTCTTGGACGAGAAATTTGCTGACCTCTGACTCGCTGGGTGTTGTAGGGTGTGAGTGGACAGGATCAACCACAATTCTTGGACGAGAAATTTGCTGACCTCTGACCCGCTGGATGTTGTAGATTGTAAGTCGACGGGATCAACCACAATTCTTGGACGAGAAATTTGCTGACCTCTGATCCGCTGGGTGTTGTAGACTGTAAGTCGACGGGATCAACCACAATTCTTGGACGAGAAATTTGCTGACCTCTGACCCGCTGGATGTTGTAGATTGTAAGTGGACAGGATCAACGATAATTCTTGGACTAGGAAATTGCTGACCTCTGACTCATCGTGTGTTTTAGATTGTAAGTGAACAGGATCAACCACCGCCTTGTGACGAGACCACTACTGATACTAGGCTTCTTGTTTTGGTCAGGAGGTAAGTCAACGTATTCTTCTTGCCAATAACCTGTTTCTCCTTAGCTGATATATCTCTTGCGCCATTATAGATTGTATGTGATCGAAAGCTCTTAACGTCCGTGTTAATCCCTGATATTTCAGACTAACCTTACTCTTAATTTCCATAATAGGAGGTAGGTACTCTGAATCTCGCCAATACTATTTCATCTCTTCAGGCTAACAAGTTATTTCCTCGCTATCTCAGTTTGTATGTAAACCTATATCCCCTGCCCCATTGCTTCTTTTCTGATACTTGGTATCACCATTCAGCTTGTCAGCCAATCCCTTTTTTCCCACCCGCACTTCTCTCACCAACACTAATTGTCTCTGATAATCATTTCACCAACATAGCTGGTGGGTACTATACCTTTACTGATACCTGATCCGTCGGCCCGTGATATTTGTTAACCTTTCTTGCAGCCCGTGGGTTGTCCCGGTTTTCTATCTTTACTGTTGGTGCAGATTTCCATTGACTCCACAGTAGTTTTGTATCCAGGACATACCCGATCCCCACCCCATCCCGAGCGAGGTCACAACCCTCTAGTCATGAATGGTTGTTTCGGAGAAGATCGAGTATTATTCCTTATTTTCTCTTAAATTTTTATTTAACTGATACCCCAATACTCTACTTACTGTTGGAGGGACAAGCGCCGCTTTTAGGTTATCCCCTGGAAGCCTATCGTTCTTTCCATTTGGTTACGGACTTGGGGCCGGTGTGACCTTTTGGACACCTTATACGCAATGTCCTCAGAATTTGGCTAAGTGGCCCGTGTGATGGTTGTGTCAGGGCGAGGAAATCTGTGGGGCTCAGCTGTCGGTGGTTTATTTTGTCACTGCTGTTCTTGAATGCATCTCTTCAAAAATTTATTGTTTCGCAACCTTACCACCTTCAATAAACCAAAGCATAGTGACCTAAATATCACCCATCAGGCATAAAGTTTGGTAGAAAACTTAGCATTTGGTACAGCAAGACCACAATACTTGTCATGATGTAGTCACTAGACCAAGCAGTGTTCCCAAGCGTCCAGTCCGTCCGTCTTTGGCCTAGGACGGGACGGACGCCAAGTTGGAGACCCTTGCCCGGGACGGACGCCAATTGGCAGTCCGTCCTGATCTATGCCCGGGACGGACGGCCGGGCCTATAGGTGTCTTAGTTTATGTTTCATACTTGAATCTCATGAGAATTAGGTTTGTGTTATGAAGAAGCGAAGTATTGTTATTCTAATGTAGAGAAGATCAGGCTTGACTATCATGTATCAAATTTGGCTATAAATCAACTAATGCTTCCAGTGATATCTGATCCTGGTTCCGAGCACACTGAACCCATTCCACTTCCTTGATCTAGCCTTTGCGCTCTCTCCTCCAAATCTCGCAGCATGGTCTCTACTTCCACTAATGGCTTCTCACAAATCAGACTTGCCTTTCTCCAGGACTTCATACATTCGATGGCCTCCATTACCTCATCCCCCAAGCGACCACGGCGATCCGTTATGAGATTCTTCCCACTAAATGTACACTAGGATTATCATTAGTAGAGTTTGTATATATGTGAGTTCAAAGTAGGGAAAAACTAGTTACCTGCTGAATGCTCATTGCACCTCGGCTGACATAGCCGCAATACTATGTATCTCAAGTGCCATGTGGGCTAGTTGGGACCAGCGAGGATTAGTGGACCATGCTGCCCAATATGCCAGGATATTAGGAACATCTTCCTCCTCTTCTGCTCCCTGAAAGCGTTCGAACTGATCTATATCCCCCATGCTTAGCCTAATACGTCTTCTGTGATTCCAGCTGGAAAGAGTATTATCAGGTAGTAGGTTAAACTCAGATGCTGCAGGAGATTCTGAAGTGGCAGAAGCTTCAACTTGGGTGGTATTAAGGTAAGATGAACTGTGATATTCGGAAGACCACAGCTCCTTGCTTTTGGTTTTGGCTAATAGAATCCAGTCTGGGCGGTCTTTCTACTCAATTTCGAAATATTTCAGTTTTATGTTGGGATCCAAAGCAACGGCAGCATATAACACAGGTAGTCTGTCTGCTAAAGAATAATATCTAAGGGATAGATCAAGATTAGCTTAATCCATAATCAGTAAATTACAAGATAGGCTCTGATATCTTTCACATAGCAAATTACTCAATCATTTCAAACTACCAGCATATAGATTATAGGAGAACATACTTGTCTAGAATTCCCCATGCATGGATGATCGAGGTCAAGAGGTGAGTACTATGAATGGTTGTATCGGAATAGGTTTGTTTAGCATCTTCCAAATGGGCAAGAAGGTCATCCATAGCCGGAAGAACATGGGCTAGATATCCATTGGCATGGTTCGCTTGTGTGCCTCTACCTTAAAGCTGTAGTGTGAGACGGCGAAAGGGTTTTAAAATTTGCAGTATCGTAGCCAAACCATCCCAATCATCTCTAGTTAGTTCATTGTATGTAATTAGATCGGGGTCAATAAGGTCTGGGTCCACGATTGTGAACTCAGAACTTCCACTTTTTGGGATACGGAGGGCCTTGTCTTTTCTTTCTTCCGTAATAGCGGTTCCAATAAAGCCCTCCATGATATCCCTCAACTCAAAAGCATGTTCAAGGGCGTCTGCATCACTAGACCAGCGAGTAATATTTCCAACAAGTAGTATTAGCGTTCCAGTATATTCTCTTCCTCTTACTAGTCGAACCTTGTGAGCAAATCGGTCTCGTTGTTGGGGGGTTCGAAGTATCCATATGGCAATATTGTAACCGGTACGGGTACTTGGTTATTGGTTTTGTTTTATGTTTTGTTTTCAGTATCGCTTTGATACTTGGTTTGTTTTAAGTATCGTCTGATACTTGGTTTTGTTTTATGTTTTGTTTTAAGTATCGCTTTGATACTTGGTTTGTTTTAAGTATCGTGTGATACTTGGTTGTTGTAACGTGTTCGCAAGGTGCTAATCACGTTATCGGTAATAGATACGATAGTTGGCAGGTGGCCTGCGCTTCCAGAGAGGAGGCGAGAGCTGAGAACTAAAGGAGGCTTCGAGGGTGTACTGGGAAACAAAGAAGTAACCGTTCAACCAAGTATATTGAAATACTGTCTGTCGAAGTCTGCCCTTTCTATCGTAGAAACAGGCAGTCTTTAAATACACAAATCTGTTCATGTCTCAACATGAACGAAACTAATCAAAGGTATCAATCGATACACTTTGGTAAAACTCTTTAAGTGTCAAAGCGACACTTGAAACAAAACATAAAACAAAATGAAGTATCAAACGATACTTAAAACAAACCAAGTATCAAAGCGATACTTAAAACAAAACATAAAACAAAACCAATAACCAAGTACCCGTACCGGTTACATTCCCCAAAACAAAACAACTGTTTAAACAAACAAAATCTAATAATCATTAAAGGCGGATTCCGAGAAACTCATGGCTTCAGTTTCTGCAAGAAATTCTTCATCATAAGTATCACACCCGGGGCAAGAAGAAACCCTAAGGAAACACTTAGACTCGAAGAAATCTAAATCACAGTAGTCACGAATACCAGATTCGTGCTGTACATCAACCCAAGCATGATTGCAATCAGGACAGTAGTCAATCCAGAGGATTTCGAAATTGTCTTCAAGTTCAATAACATCGCGGTTCAACAACAGTCCAACAACCTGTTGTCGCTGCCTCACATTGAGCTCCACATAGTTTGACATCGTTATGGTATTCGGATGGTGATTGGTGACTAGATAAAGTTGTCGAGGGCCTGCTCCATAGCTTGATTTTCCTCATCGCTGCTTTCGAACTCCGACTCAAAGTATGGTACCCAAAATCCATCTCTAGCTTCGAGCTCTGCGTGCCATCGCTCAGTTTCTGGCATTGTAGGTGTCCAGCACATGGTGATATAATTGATTGTTGGGGGGAGGGATTCGTTTGGCATGTTTTCTTTCCACCATTCGTTCACCATATCCATAGCGTGCTCAAGTCCTTCCAGTGGTTCCCAACTGTTTTCACTCGTTGGATATCCTTTCCATTTGACTAGGAACTGACCATTTCCATGCCAAAGGCGGTGGTCTCTGATTTCCTCAACTTCCCATTCATCCTTCTTATCGATGATGATAGGTGTAGGCCGAGAGTGGGTTCTTCCAGGAAACTTGGAGTCGTCATTTGGATGGAATCGCTTGACAGCTGAGGCGTGAAAGACTGCAGTATTGCGGCGGTACATGCGTCCAGCCATCTGGACAGTGTAGTTCTCTGTATGCTCGTCAAAGGATATGACTTTGAAGGGTCCGCGCCATCGGGGTTGCAGCTTCTTGCTGCGTCCGACATTGGTAATGAACATGTTACCATGTACCATGAGCATGTCTCCTAGTGAGATGGGAACATGTTTGCGTCGTCGTTTCTGGGCAGTAGTGGTGCTTCGGAATCGGGCAGCCTTAACAGCTTGGAAGGTATCGGTCCGAATTGCTTGGTGGCGGTTTAGGTGGTCATCAGAGGCAGGGACTGAGGAGTTCTTAAATAGTGTTGTAGGTAGGAGGGGGTATTGACGGCCAAAAACTGCCTTGTATGGTGACATTCCCAAGGTATCTGAAAATCCGGCATTGATATATGCAGCGAGTTCGACAAGGGCTGGTTCCCAGTTGGTTTGTCGTTCATTGATCATGTTTCTAATTCCGGTCTTAACCTCACGGATTTTTCGTTCTGCTTGGCCATTAGTCTCATGGTGTCCTGGGGCAGCCATAATGTGGTTTACTCCGAGGGAGGTCAAGGATTGTTTCCAGAGTCTGGCGGTAAAACGGGGATCAGCATCACTGACAATAGATAAGGGGTACCCATGGGGGGTAAACAAGTATCGTTGTAGGTTATTCCAGGTGTCTTTGGAGGAGTCGGTAACCTTCATTGGTATTAACCAGGTGTATCCAGAGAATCGATCCACAGTTACCAAGATGGTGTCATATTCGGCGGACTTGTTGAATGGTCCTGCGAAATCGATGGCATATGATTCGAATATTTCACATGGTAGTTGGAGGGTCTGTGCTTTTCCTTCAGGAAGTTGTGTTCGCTCCTTGTTTGCCTGGCAGAGTTCACATTGTTTGACGAAATCGTGGAAATCCTTGCGCATCTCAGGCAAGTATACATATTCTGAAGCATATTGAAGGTTGCGGTCCGCACTGTGGTGTCCTTTGTTGTGAATCTCGGATATGACATATTCTCCAATAGTCATTCCATTGAATATATGGCCCTTTGGTATGTATAGGCAATGTTCACCATAACGGGTACTTGTATAGACCATTCCGTTTGATATGTTGTAGGGAGCAAGATCTCCATACCTGGAGCTATCTATGGCTTTGAAGTAAAGCGGGTCATGGTGATATCCTGCTTTCATTTGGCTTCGGAAAGAGGAGGTTAATTCTTCTGTGGTTGATCTAACATCTCGTTCATCCTCAATTAGGGATCTTCTTGTTGGTTCGATAGGGGCTTCCTCTTCCTCAAAGGTTGTGTAGAGTTGACGCCGATGCTCAGGAATAGTAGAGGGTATGACCGAGACAATGGTCTCATTGTTGTATACTCGTAAGGGTCCACCATATAGTGGTCGTGAATCGATTATGGGAGGAGAGGATGGCGGGGCTGACTGTGGGGGTTGTAAATAGGATATTGCATCCACGTAGGCTGCTACTTGTTCGAGTTCTTCAAGACCATGGTATCGTGTTGGAACAGGATTAAGGGTATGAGGAGGTTGGGTCGATTCATCTTCATTGATCATCTCTTCTGCTCCTTCTATGGTGTCGAAGCTGGTGTCTTTGGAATCGTCAGCAGGTATATAGTACGGTCGCTGGTATCTGTCGCCGAACTTGATCTCAGTCTGGTGAAAAGGACAGGTGTCGTGATAACAGTGGGACCAGTGGAGTGTGCTTTGTTCAAGTTCGTGAGGAGGTGTGCTGCGGAGCGTGCAATTGACTTTCCATTCTTCATCAATGTCTTTTCCTCGTTCTGTTCCGGCAGCACTGTACATGGTGTAAGAGAAAGGATTGGAGGGAGTGGCAGAGCTGGCGGCAGCCATGGATGGTTCTTGTTCATAGGAGGTGTCGTCAGAGCTGTCCTCGCTTTGTCTTATGTGGTCATGAACAAGGGGAGGGTTTGCGAGGTCTTGATTTTCATATAGGCGGGAGAGAGCATCAGCTAAATAGTTTGTTCTTCCAGGGGTGTAGAGAGTTTTTGCATCGTATTTGCTGATTTCGCCTATCCATCTTGTTCTTCTCCTTCCAGGTATCCTTTCTGTTTTGAGATTAGTGAGAGGTTGGTGGTCGGTAACAATAGTGAAGGTATTGCCCATGAGGATGTGGTTGAAAGCGGCAAGGGCATCAATCACAGCAAGGGCTTCCTTGTCTGTTGTCCCATAGTTGATCTGTGAATTAGTGAACTTTCTGCTGTGTAAAGCGGCCAGTCTTGCCGTTTCATGGGAGGTTCCTTGTCCAACACATGCTCCAACTCCAATGTCCGATGTATCAGTAATCAGCCATATTGGTTCTGGTTTGCTGTAGTCGATAGGTTGTATAACGTTGGCGTTTTTTATCAATTCCTTGATGTTGGTAAAGGCTTGGTCATGAGTGTGGGTCCAGCCAAATTCTGCATTGCCGGTAAGATCTGTGAGCGGCGCTGTCACAGTGGCATGGTGTGGTAGGAACTGGGCAATATAGTTGACTAGTCCTAGGAATCGCATGAGTTCCTTTTGATTCCGGGGTGTCGACCATTCCATTAAACAGGCTATTTTTCCAGGGGCTTCATGTATTCCTTCATCATCTATAACATGTCCTAGAATATCGAGTTTGTCGGCAAACAGTATTGATTTGTTACTGCTAGCGTAGAATTTAGCTTCTCTAAGTTTGGTACAAACCAAACGTATATGGTAGGTATGTTCTGTTGCGGTGTTCGAGAAGATGAGAATATCATCAATATAGACCCAAACAAAATGGTGGAGGTATTCGCTTAGGAGGTTTTCCATAATTCGCATAAAGGTGGTGGGCGCATTCATATCACCTTGTAACATAACTCGGCTAATGAAACTTCCGAAGGGTGTTTTGAAACTGTTGTAGCGTTCGCTTTCTGGATCTAACCTTGTTTGGAAGTAGGCATCGCTTAGGTCAATCTTACTTTGGAATCTAGCCCGTCCAACTGCATTTAAGATCTGGGTTTGGTTTGGGATAGCCGAGCTGTCCATAACCGTGTTTTCATTCCGTAGCTTGAGGTCAACTAAGGGGCGGATTCTTTTGCCATCTGCTTTGGGTTGAACAAACATAGGAGCGGCACCAGGGGCTTCTGCCCGGTAGATGACTCCTCTTCTTTGTTGTTGGTTGATCTAATTACAAAGTGGGCTTTTGCATGCGTCAGGAATAGAGTAGGTGGGTTGGTTCTTGAGATTGGAGGGGTCTCGGAGGCGGATGTGGTGGTTTACCTCTCTCATAGGCGGTAGTTCTTCGGGTATTTGATCAGGGAAAACATCAGAGTATTCATCCAATAGTTTTTGGGTAGTTGCTTCACAGACTGCGGCTCGGTACTCTCCGCTTGTTGGCTTGCATGAGACTCTAACCTTCTGCTCTGGGAAATCAATAGTTGATTCCCCACACCTGATTATAGCTTTGTGGCGGTTCAGGAATGGCATGCCTATCAGGGCATCGTATTTGGCTAAGTTTCCAACCAGCATTTCCTGGGGAGGTAGGACTGCAGAACCAAGTCGAATGGTCGCACTACAGGTTTTATGGCTTGTGGATCGTGATCCCTTAACTGCCATATTGACTGGTATGGGTTGGTTAAGGTCTCGGGTTGGGAGTCCATGGACAGAGATAAAGGCATTACTGATCATATCTCTTCCAATTGCGCCAGTGTCGAACAGGACTCGAGCCCTTTTGCCATTGATCAGGATAGTACCTTCTAGAGCTGTGTGTGCTTTGAATGTAGCCGGAGGTCGAACACCGTTGTATTCCACATCGATATATCCAATATGGATTTCTTCATATTCACTGGATTGGGCGTTATCGCTTTCAACATTGTTGGCCGACGCCTCTTGCTTAATTGCCTTTCCTTTTCCTTTCTTTGTAAGACAGTTCTTTGCCATGTGTCCTGTTTTCCCACATTCAAAACTTTCTCCTTTTTGCCGTCTTGATTCTTTGGAGTATTTTGTTTTCTTCTTGAAAACCTGTGGGGTATCGTCTTCAGAGTTGATGGAGGCTTTGTGTCGTGGCTGGCTGTTCCTACTAGAGGATGTCTATGTTTTGTAGGCCTTGGTCTCATGGAGAATGGCGTCCTTTCGTTCTGCTCTTGCAATTATTACTGCAATATTATCGCCATCTTCCTTGAGTGGTTCCACTTCTCGCCGGAGGGTAGAGTGCATGGTGTCATAGAATCGTCACTTCAGGATGTATTTGGAGATACTTCCTCTCTCCATCCGGTCCTTATACATCAGTAGGTCTGTAGCCACATCGGTAATTCGCTTGACATGAGTTCCGTTAACTTGCTGAAGCTGGTTGAATTTGTTGTATAAGAGGTCGTTGGTTATAGAGGATTGGAATCGTCCTTTCAGGTAATCGAGAACTGTAGATCCTCTTAATCTTACATTCCCGCCGAAGTCCTTATAGCATTGGTGGTATGCGTCGGTTGCCTTTCCTTCACAGAATGATCCAATGATAAGTCCGGTTGTAGGGTCTTCCACATCTTTTCCTTGTAGGAGTAGCAAGTGTGAGAGTTCTGTTGCCCATCGTTCAAAGGCTTCAGGTTTGAGATCTTTTCCTTCTCCTGTGAACTTTGCTGGGAGGTGGAGTTTAAACTTAGGGGGTTCAAATGCTGCGGGTACCTCCTCTTCTTCAGGCCTTGTCCGAGATTTCCCTCCTCCAGAAGGCCCTCCTCCTGTGCTAGCCATATCCGATTCGCTACTAGATTCGGGTTCGTTTGGAGGTTCAAAGGAAGGCTTCTTTGCTGGGGTAGAGGGGAATTCTCCGGGAGGTTGTGTATCTTCCGTGTTTGCAGGATCGCCCGGCTCGTTAGCAGAGCGCTAGGGTTGTTTCTTTCTTGTAAGGTCTTGCCGTGGGATTTGCTTCCCACTCCTGGTCGTCAAAGACTCTATCTTGGGTTTGAGATTAAGCCGAATGTGCTGTGATTCTGCCACTTCTCTCCGCTAGCGTTCTGAGGTGGATATCGATAGGTTGATCAGGCCTAAATCCGGGGACAGGTTCTTCACCACTTGTTGAGGTTAAAAAAATGTAACGTGTTCACAAGGTGCTAATCATCTTATCGGTAATAGATATGATAGTTGGCAGGTAGCCTGCTCTTCCAGAGACGAGGCGAGAGCTGAGAACTAAAGGAGGCTTCGAGGGTGTACTGGGAAACAAAGAAGTAACCGTTCAACCAAGTATATTGAAATACTGTTGGTCAAAGTCTGCCCTTTCTATTGTAGAAACAGGCGGTCTTTAAATACACAAATCTGTTCATGTCTTAACATGAACGAAACTAATCAAAGGTATCAATCGATACACTTTGGTAAAACTCTTTAAGTGTCAAAGCGACACTTGAAACAAAACATAAAACAAAATGAAGTATCAAACGATACTTAAAACAAACCAAGTATCAAAGCGATACTTAAAACAAAACATAAAACAAGAATCAAACCGATACATGAAACAAAACAAGAAACAAAACCAATAACCAAGTACCCGTACCGGTTACAGTTTTGTTTTATGTTCTTTTTCCAGGGTCTCTTTGACACTTAAAGAGTTTTACCAAAGTGTATACATTGAAACCTTTGATTAGTTTCGTTCATGTTAAGACATGAACAGATTTGTGTATTTAAAGACCGCCTGTTTCTACAATAGAAAGGGCAGACTTCGACAGACAGTATTTCAATATACTTGGTTGAACGGTTACTTCTTTGTTCCTCAGTACACCCTCGAAGCCTCCTTTAGTTCTTAGCTCTCGCCTCCTGTCTGGAAGAGCAGGCCACCTACCAACTATCGTATCTTTTATTGTTAACGTGATTAGCACCCTGCGAACACGTTACAAATATTATGGAGCTTGCCCATCAGACCTTTCTTTCTCCAAGACTGTAAGAGATCCTCCTCCTTTGCAATATCCGTATTATATGCAGTGTTAGTCTCAAACGCTTCCCAATCAGAACCCCACAGAAACCCTTTAACTACAAGATTTATGATGTGACCGAAACACCTTATCCGTGACGTTTGTGGATTAAAAACTATACTTCTTTTCTCTAGCATCTTTCCCAATTCAACTAGAGCAGAATCATTATTAGTGTAACGTGTTCGCAAGGTACTAGTCATATTATCAGTAATAGGTACGATAGTTGGCAGGTGGCCTGCTCTTCCAGAGAGGAGGCGAGAGCTGAGAACTAAAGGAGGCTTCAAGGGTGTACTGAGGAACAAAGAAGTAACCATTCAACCAAGTATATTGAAATACTGTCTGTTGAAGTCTGCCTCTTCTATCGTAGAAACAGGCGGTCTTTAAATACACAAATTTGTTCATGTCTAGCATGAATGAAACTAATCAAAGGTATCAATCAATACTCTTTGGTGAAACCAATTAAGTATCAAAGTGATACTTAAAACAAAACATAAAACAAAACCAAGTATCAAACGATACTTAAAACAAACCAAGTATCAAAGTGATACTTAAAACAAAACATAAAACAAAACCAAGTATCAAACGATACTTAAAACAAACCAAGTATCAAAGCGATACTTAAAGCAAAACATCAAACAAAACCAATAACTGAGTAACCATACCGGTTACAATTAGTAGCATTATCCGCGGTAATATACCCAATCTTCACAGCAATTTCCAATTTGTCGAGTACTCGAAGTAGTGCTTGTGTAATATTATAACCACTATGGGGTCCATGGAATCGATGAAAACCAAGAGTAGCTGAATGCAGTACCGCTCCCGCTGTGGCCCAGTGGCCTACGATACCAAGATATGATTGGTGGTTTGGAGAGCTCTACAGATCGAAGTTTAAATGAATTCGGAAGGGTAGGTGTTTGAAATATTCACGAACTGCAGTACTAGACTCATGGTAGAGTAGCACAATCCAATTAGTTATTGTTGTACTAGATTTGGGCAATGTACTTCGGAGCCCATTTGGTCGTGAAGTCTAGTCTATCCAATTAATGTTACGAACGATGACATAGCTCTATAAATTAGGATACCCTAGAACAAGTGGAAACAAAGATATAACTTACACAACTAAGAAGATAGCTTAGCATTATGTGAAAGGTTGGATCCTCTACCGCATAAAAGGCTGTATTCGTAACATAGATCCACCGTATTAATAGCTGTGTAAAAATTTCCGAATTAAACTGCAAGCCAGGCGGCATAGTATGGCCAAAGGCCACGACAATTCTGCACTCGCTTGCTGTATTCTCGCCCTGCTGACCACCTTCAGGAAATTCTTTTGTAACTCCGTGGCTGATAGCAAGATGATTATTCATATTCTTGGTCGACGAATCTGCATATTCTGGGGTATGACTCAGGGGGCCTAACATGCATATTAGAGGTATCGTTAGTCATAAAGAGCAGCCTATTATTTGGAGTAGAAAGGAATAGGGTAGAACAGGAGGAACCTACAGTAAGCACAGCACCAGCGCCACTTTCCCTTTTCAAAAACCTCACTTCCATTACTTGCAAGCCAGCAGTAACCTTTTCACGCTTTTCGCTTAGGGAGGAACGCATCTGGAATGTTAAGATGCATGCCCGAAATATCGCCTGTAATTGTCGCAGAACTCTCACTGGCCAGTATGTTTCCCGCACTTGAATTTGACCGAAATGTAGAAGTTAACAATCCTGATGGGGCAGAACTTAAGCTATCACTATACACTGAGCTCTCATTTTTGAGGTCAACATCTACCCTGAAGTCGTCAGAAACGTATGGGGGTAGGACTTGAGAAATGGAGTCTTCAGGACCAAGGGATCCTTGACTTCTATGAGAGGAATGTGATAGCGCTTCTGACATTATACTGAAAGGTAAGGGAGAAGGTTTGGAGAGTAGAGGTTATCAGTAAATGAAACCAAGTCAGGCAGAGTCTGCTTTATCGGTGGAACTTCTCAAAATGGTTAATCCTTATATCTTAATTCTGTATTTATACATAGTTTATTCACTCAGACTGAGATGTCAAGTGATCACGGAGCCTATGGGTGATGGGTTAGGCCATATGGATGACGACAGAGCTCAGAAAGGAGTGTCCGGGGCATGTGGATAGTAGTAAGAGCTAACAAGTAGCGCTTGTCCTCCCTCAAGACGGTAGGTATCTACAAATGACGGCTGGTACCTACAGGTAACGGTAGGTAGACGCCAGTCCTTACTCAGGACGGTAGGTAAACGCCCGTCCTTACTCAGGATGCCCGTCTTTACTCATGACAACCGTGCCCTACCGGAAGTTACCATTTCCAAAAAAAGACTGCAGGCCCACCCGTCAACCTACGGGACGGCCGTGTTTAATAAAGACGGACGCCTTGCCCGGCCGTCCTTACCCACCCGGACGGGACGGACGGGACTATATGACGCCAGGGCCCTGGCGTCCGGACGGGACGGTTGGGAACACTGAGACCAAGGCCTTCGCGATAGCGCCATATGAGTCACCATCAGTGCTCTACTTCTCTTCAACTGATTCCTCTTCAACTGGTTCCTGCGCTTTCTGCACAAAGTAACAGCGGATGAATAAATTATATAACGTAGTTGACCAGAACTAAATTAAAATACTGTAGTAATGGTCGGGCGCACTAATGCTCCTTCCAATTTCTGCTATACTAGCCTTAAGCATTGAGAATAGCAGCGGCCTCAGAAGGCATTAAGTTACTCAGCAGATTTTCTCACGCAGATATCAGGGTCTAGAGTGGTCACTGAAGATTAACTGGTTGATTAGCCTGAAGGGCATTTTCAAGGACACATTGGTCGCCTCATCCAGCATGGAGGTCGCGAAAGGTTGGCTGCCCAACAAGGCCAGCAGCACACGATAGCGTTCGCGTGAAGTGATCTCAAGTTGCCAGCAAGGCCATATTATTGGGAAATCTGGGTCTGTCACTTCGGAGTTATTCACATCTGCCGAAGCCCGGGGGTGCCCGGTAACTGCCCGGTCGAACTTTATATTAGCCTGTGTCAATGCCGTGAGATGCGCAGGATAAGCGCGGATTGGGCTTTGACCAACCGCTTGCCCGCAGCCTGGCCATGTAGTCCATGGAAAAATCCTGGTCCAACTCGGCACCACCAAAGGTCAGAGGGAATGGCAGCTCACGTTCACTGTTTGGGGGGTAAAACAAACTACCTTTTTCGCTACCCGTCACTTCCTGCCCTCCATTTTGATATGAGGTTGAAATATCTTTTGCCAGCATTGAACAGTGTATTGGACAGTGTATTGGGCTGTTAACATTTCTCTGTAGTTGGCAGCTTTGTGGGGGGGTGACACTGTACAGTACTCTCACTATAACCTTGCTGGGTCGGCAATGACACATAATCTCCAACACTTTAATGTAATGGCCGAATATATGGTCCACATTTATATCATGATCTGGCTGTCGCTAACGAGTACTCACTTCCCAATCATCCCCTAACTTGCAATCAGAACTTGTAAAACTATGTGAGGCATAGAAGACTCGGCATGAAGGCACACTTGGGGAGTTTGGGTAGTGGAGGAACTCTGGGACACTGACTCCTATTTCGCATGATATTTGTCCATTATGAGGTATTGGATTCCTGTAAGTCGGATCAAATCCTCTTCCTCGTAATTGTCGGATTGCCTATTGGGAAATACTTGTATTCACCTCCACACATGAGTTCCCCAGAATGTCCTCGCAATGAGATGCCAACATTTTCTGGCGAAGGAGCGGATTATATCGCGCTCAAGTTTTGCTTGATCGTACTTGAGTGCGCACGATCATAATAGATCACCGCCTCTATATGTCTGTCTTTGTACTCATATAATAACATATATTGGAATGAACGCTCTACTCTGCAGATTAGATAACTTACCCGTAACAAGATTCTACCTCTAACCGTTTGATACACCTCTCAAAAGCAATTTTGTCACAATGTCCTTGACCTCTTCATCCTACATCCATGGCAAGTGGTGGAAACATTATCGCAGTGTGGAAGCGAACTTAATAGGGCCGGTGACTCCTGTTCGGTCTCGGATTCCGGTGATACTTTGCCAGACTCTGTGGCATGAATCATGTACGGGATCCATTGAAGTAGAAAGAATGCTGATGGTAAGTTCTATGGCTTAAACGGGAGAGCTGTTTATTGAAAAAAAAACCACCACTTAAAGGTTACCGATAAGAGAAACGCTTGACCATTCCCAAAGCTACACAAGGTGGCTGGGAATGGGATATGATTTGCGTGTTGTTGACAGTTGGGGCTCTCGCATTGCTCCATATACCAAGATATACACCTTTCTAAACCAATTCGGGGGCTGCCATCCAAGGCTTCAACTACTCAAAACACTACCTAATTTACAAGGATGCTGCCATGAAATGGAATTGAGTGGACAAAGCTAATTAAATCCGGTGATACATTTCGACAAAGGAAGACAAATATAGAGGAGTAGAACCGACCATAATCGACTATATTCCATCACTCCACTAAGACCTATCGCATTGCTACATCATTGGATCATGGGATCCCCTCCGTCACAGCCATATCCATCATTAAGCGAGAAATTATGAAGGGTAAACCTTCCCGCTTTGTTTATCCTTGGAGAATTTGGATCAGTTAATGTTTCCATAGAAACAGACCCCGTAGTGGTGAGCTACTGTGCGTCATAGATCGTCCAGCATACCAGCAACGTTGCTATACTCGGCAATGCGGCACAGATGGCATCGACTAGCTTCGAGAGCGCTAACACACCTTGTGCTTAGAAAGGAGGAACAGACAAAATACAGCAAAACGAAGGTTTCTGGGGACCACAACTAATTACAGGGATTTTGCTTTTGTGAGCCTCAAAACATATTTCGAGAATGGCTAGGTGCCCGAAATAGGCCGCCCAATTTCCGATAGTCTTTCCTACTGAAAGTAAGGCACGGTTCAAGTACCTGCTCGCAAATCCCATGCAGTGGCAAATATGGTATTCTTTCACAAAATTGCGAGTTAGGCTAGTTTAGGTCCAACAGAGCTGGTGAGAGGGAACGGTGGTCCGGGATCGCCGCACTTTGAGTATATGGTGTGAGGCAAAAGGGAAATCCCACCGTAGGGCGAATCTGACTTGGCGAGATGATGAGGGCGGTCTAGGACATCGCACACTTGGTCTGTTCCCTGGTTTAGATACTTTAATTTTAGTCCGAGGGATGGATATTTTGGTATCGTGCTCGAATTTAGAAAGGGGGGCAGTGGAGAACAGCACAGTGAGCTGATAAATCCGCACCACTCAAGTTGCCCCGGGTCATGGGGTCTTGTATTTTTTGGGATTTTCCAGTCTTTCATCGGGGCCAAAACCTCCCCTTTTGAGGTGCTGCCTGCCCTCTTTTCAAATCTACAAGTTACGGAATACATGGCACGTGGTCCAACTATCGGGGGTTCTATCGGACTGTATATGGATTTGTTGATACTGGCCGATTTTTGGTTGTTTTCTGCAATGGTGCTGCATTTCCAGTAGGCTGCGGATCGCTACCAGTTGGCTTTTCAAGCGCGCGAAGGTGTTGCGGCTCTTATGGCCTACAACCAGTATTTGACGTTTCCTTGCCCCTCTTATGTGACACGAACCCCGCTTATGTGGTACGAGCCCCACTTTGACGTCACGTGCTCAATCCCCCGTAATCCTAAACTGCCAGAAAAGTCTCGGAACCCGTCGCGGATCCCCCATACCACAAACCTGCACAACTACCTGTCTTATAGGCAACCACGATCTGGCTAGGAGACGGGGATGGCTGACACCATTTGTGTTATCAATCGTCGGATAAAGGAGCCAGAGTTGGTCCGGAACAACCTTGGAGGACTGCAATATTTGCGCAATCTTGTCACGTCATCGGCAGACAAGACCTCATGTCAGATCTCCCGTCTCTCCTAAACTTGGAAGGGTATTTTCTAAACAGTGACAGTTCAAGCAATAGAGAAATACGACATTCATGAGGGGCGACAACTTGGAGATGGATGGGGTAGTTCACTCATTCTCACTCTAGCTTAACTGACCAGGAAAGGCGGTCGTATATATGAATCGCAGCACAGGTATCTCCATATCTTTCCATCCGTCACCCCACATATCAACCCACGTCCACACAAATCTCCCTTTCCAGCGCAGACTACTATGCCAACACAAAACGTTAAGCTTCTTAGGGGCTCCCTCTGTTCGTGGCCTCCGCTCCGTCACTTTGACTCTCGAGTATTACTTTCGACGGGTACATGATTTCCTTCCTGCCGATATATGATCTCCTTCCATTGATGCGTTAATCATGCCACTCCGAAACCTTTATCTGAACTTCCAAACAATCTAGGCTACCAGAGTGTCGCGTAGCACCCACGACCTCCAACAACTTTCAGCCCTCAGATGAGACAAATGAACAGAAACATAATACCACAGACTAAGAAGCAATTCCAACATCCATGCGAGATTCCCAATTATCCCGGGTTTCAGGGTAGGGTAGTGTCATCTCGCACCGTGTCACTGTACCATCGACTCTACCGTATTCTGAGGGACTCGGGGGCATGTACATAATTCAGGTCATGAAAAAGCACGTAATTGTTCGCACCAATTATCTATTTTCACTTTCCGAAGCAATCCGAAGGCATCTATGAACAGTATGCAGGCTTTTCACTTTAATCACTCTGAATAAGGGAATAAGGGAAACATGCTTCTTGTACTAAAGTTCCCGTTCAAGGCAAGTCTATGCCATTTACCAATGAACCACCACGGTATCCACATCTAGTGAACCCTCATACTATACTATCTCAAGACACTCTATACCATTCTTCGCACAACTCCATAAAAACTAATGTCCGACTTTTCACAAAAGAGGAATGAGAGCGATAGTAAATCACTCACACTCTTAGGGTCCAGGTCACCAACAACACCCACAGCATCCACACTTGAAGCCTTTGTCATGACAGTTTTCGCCGTGCCCGGACCGCTTAGCCTCTGAAGACTTCCTAGTCCACGGTTAATTGATTATCCAAACACTCTTGACGAGGGAATTCCGGGCGATCGTTTTCTTCTTTCCTCCGCCACTCTTCGTCGTTGCCGGTGTCATCGCCGCTATTGGAGTGTGGTGGGGTGGGGTAATGGAGGTTACTTTTGCCGTCGTCGCTGTCATGGGGAATGAGGAGAGTGAAAGTTAACCAGGGGGGGCCGTCTGAGGGATAGTGGTTGGGGCATTCGTCGAGAAGCTTGAGAGGAGTGAGGGCGGCGGTAGAAGCGGTGGCGCAATATTTGGGACTATGGTTGTGGGGGTGGATGCCTGATCCGTTACATAAGTGAATAAAAGTTATCGCTGCCCTGCAGGTATATTCTCCAGCGGAGGAACGGGTTTTCGGGAACGGAAGGTAACGGCAAGAGGTTTTTAGCGGTGGCTGGATGGCGGCTTTAACATAGGGGCTCCGGGTCCAGATAACCCCACAGGCTCATTCATTGGGGGTTGAAATTTTACATGAGAATCCATTGCCGCCTTACTCTGCTATGAAATATATAGCGCGTAGTCAGATCTACCAGATACCACATATGTAGCCTAAGACACGATCTTGAACTTTCTGCTCGACTCATTTATACTCTTCTCTTCCGCCTACACTGCCAGGTATGCAAACTTAGGGACAATGCAAGAGGTAGAACGAGAAGCCCCGTGGTATCATACCACATTCCTCGGCCAGTGGCAGGAGTCAGAGAGGCGGGACTGTACTTTGTATTCTTTCTAGTCATAGAGCAGCTGAGATCCTCCTTCTACTGGGTTAAGGTTTAGCTGCTAGGTATAGTTAAATGATAGTGTTTCAAGACATTCTGCGCGGGGTTGTAGTGGGCACAACGCGTTATTTGGGGTAAAATCTCCCTGCCCGGCCTTTTCATTTATGATATTCACCACAAGAGATAGGAAGAAACGACTCCGCAGTCCAGCGGTAGGAATATGGCCACCATGAATAAAGCGCTCTAAAAGTGGGAGAATGAATGTGGGGAAATAGGTGAGCTATCCATCGTGCTAGCTAAGTACACACCAGGAGATATATATCTCCAATAAAAACTGACGACTCGCGGGGCTCTAGGTGGCTTAATGAACTCTAATGAAATGCACCGACATAGTAAATGTGATCCTCTGCAATCTCAAACAATCCAGGACCATCCTGGTATCCCATGATCCTTTATGACGCATGAAGCCTGCGCTCTATGCGAACTACCATATGCCAAATTGCATATGGTGTGAAAGAAACATGGCCAAAACAGATGCTTGATTGCATGTGCATGATGGCAATGGGTATAGGCCTGCCACCCACCACATAACCATTCTAACCGGATGCCATTTGGGCAATCCAACAAGGTGGCAGTTATTGTGAACTCTGCGCCGAGATGATAATGCACTTCAACCGTAAATATGTAAAAATTTTCGTGCTCTGCTGCTCCCCATGGCAGATACGATAAGACATTCTATCCTAATGCAGGTACCCGCGATGTTCGAAGGTACCCCAACACCCAGTGCAGAGGACCAGAGTTTTCGGTGATCCTTGGCATTCCGGTCTCCGGATACCTATATGAAATTTGCGAATGATCGACTTGTATAGTACCTCTTCCACACCCTTTGTATCGGATCAATACGACACCCGCGGATCTAAACCGGGAAATAACGTCTACCACGATAGGATACCGTATAAACTCAAACATTTGAACGGTATGCTACACCGTTTGGTTTTCCTCTCTCTCCACCCTCAAGAAATTATTATTTTTCTTACCGGTCCCGGAAGCGGGGAAGGGGCTGTATAGTTGTTTGTTGGTTTTTTTTCCCGCCCTCATTTCTATCGAGAAGGGAATTTTTTGACTATGATATATCTCATGCGGTAGTGCATGGTCCAATTATTCCGGTTTGTGGGATAGCACGGATAGCCCAAGTCATTACAATATTCAACCCGAGTAACACTGGAGAGGGGACAATGAACGGAAGGAACTATTGGCACACTAAAGATATCTTGGCAAATGGAAATCGAACTTCGGGTTTTCGCACAGTTACTTGTACTTGTAACCCAGGTCTGGTTTTATATTAATGACATCACCCCTGCAGATCTGGATTCGGCCGTGACGAACGAACCCGTAACGGCAAGTTACGCCATTGAAAACCTTGAACAGGAAGATATTGATACAAGTAGTTGTCTAGTCACGTGATTTTCTTGACCCCACTCGAGCCATTCTAGAAGCCAAACCTCTTCATTTCAGCAGCACCCACCAATCTGTTTGACAAGTCTGTGAATGTTTGTGACAAACAAAAACGCCGGCGAGTAAGGTTGGTTGTGGATAAAATTGCAGCCACTTCAGGAGTTTACTCACCAAATTAACTGTTATTGAGGCGTTTGGGGGTGAATTTGACACCTCGGGAATTTAAGGAGGAAGAAAAAAGGTTTTTTGTGATTCTTCTTTTTCTTTTTCCTTACGGGTTTTTGGCCGGGCAAGTGCACTGTCTATTATATCAAAAACTAAGCTGCCGGTACGATGCCGTTAATGGAGCACCAAGTGCGATGTCGTTGGAGTTTTCCCACTCTATATGGTTTGGTAATCTTTTCCGTATGTATTGGCATCTCAGGCTGAATTTCTGGCACGGGTACAGTACCTGGAACGCAACGCGATGGAGATTGAGGTCCGTAACAGTACATATCCGATGCAGTGGTCAGTGTAGAACGATCTATTCCTCCACATGCGGGCTCGTGGAACATAGGTCAGTCCAGTAAGGAGGCTGCGAGGGGTGAGGCGTGGGGGTGTAGTGCATTTTCTCAGCCGAGTTCTTGATGAAAAAAAGGGTCCGTGGAAGACAAAAAAACAACTACACCTTGCCGACTGATGGTAAATATATCGCGTGAATTTGACCAATAAACTTTCAAAAGGGGAGTTTTTGACCCCGAGGAAAGGCTGTAAAAAACCAAAAATAAATAATACATCTTGACCGGGAGCAACTCAAGCTGTGTGGATGTATCCGGGCACCATGCTGGCCTCCACCGCACCCATTACTAAATTCAAGCACGATACCAAAATATCCATCCCCGGGACTACAATTAAAGTGTCTAAACCAGGGAGTGGATGAAGTGTGGGATGTCTTAGACCACTCTTATCGTCTCGCAAAGTCAGATTCACCGTCTGGTGGCATTTCCGATTTGCCTCACACCATATACTCAAAGTGCGGTGATCCCGGACAACCGTGCCCTCTCACCAGTTCGACTGCACCTAAACTAAACTAACTCGCAAGTTTGGGGGAAAATATAATACCCGACATTGGGTGGGATTTGCGAGCATGCAAAAGATACTTGTAACGCCCTTGATTACTTGAAATGCTCCTTGCTTTCTTATTTGCGTAGGAAAAGCTATTGAAAATTGGTCTGCGTATTTCAGGCACCCCGCCATTCTCCAAACACGCGTGAGACTCACGAATGCAATATTCCTGTAGTTGTGGTCCCCGGAAAACTTTCGTTTTGCTGTATTTTGTCTGTTCCTCCTTTCTAAGCAAGGTATGTGGGTGCTCCGGAAGCTTGCTGATGCCATTCGTGTCGCATTGCCAGGTATAATGGTGTTACTGGTATGGGGGGCATCTGCGACGCACAGTAGTTTACGACTACGGAGTCTGTTTCTATGGGATTATTAACTGAGTTGAATCCTCAAAGGGTAAAAAATGCGGGAGGGTTTACCCTTCATAATTTCCCCTCGATGATGGATTGATGGATATGGCGGCGGCGGAGGGGATCCCATGATTGAATAGTGTACCAAGTCGACAAGTCTTGGTAGAGTGATGGAATATAGTCGATTATGGTCAGTTCTACTACTATATAATTGTTTTCCTTTGTCGAAAAGTGATACAGGATTTAAGTGGCTTTGTTCACTCAATCCCATTTCGTGGCGGCATCCTTGTAACTTAGGTGGTGTTTTACGTAGTTGAAGCCTTCTATGGGAGGCCCGGAATTGGTTCAGAAAGGTGTATATCTTGGTATATTGAGCAACGCGAGAGCCCTAAATATGGCGACAATGATAGCAAATCATATCCCATCCTCAGCCACCATGCATAGCTTTGGGAATGATTAAGCATTTCTCTTGCCAATAGCCTTTAAGTGGTAGTATTTTCAATAAACAACTTTCCGGTTTGAGCTATGGAACTTACCATCAGCATTTATATCAACTTCAATGGCTCCCACGCATGGTTCATACCACAGAGTCCCGGAAAGTATCACCAGGATCCGAGATCGAACCGGTGTCACCTGCCCTATTAAGTTGTCTTGCACACTCTGATCCGCACACTCCGATCCTGTTTCTACCACTTGCCATGGACGTGGGATAAAGGATTCAAGGACATTGTAATATAATTCCTTTTAAGGAGTATATCAAACAGTTAGTGGTAGAATCTTGTTATGGGTAAGTTATCTAATTTTCGGAGCGGTGTTTATTCCAATACATGTTATCATATGAGCACGAAGGCAGACATATGGAGGCAGTGATCTATCATGATCACGCATACTCAAGTGCGATCAAGTAAAACCTGAGCACGGTCTGATCGCCTCCCTCACCAGAAAATGTTGGCATCTCATTACGAGGACATTCTGGGGAACTCATGTGGGGAGGAGAACGTAAGTGTTCCCAGATAGGCAATCCGACAATTACGAGGGAGGGGGTTTGATCCGACTTACAGGAATCCAATACCTCATAACGGACAAATAACATGCGAAACAGGAGTCAGTTTACTAGGGTTCCTCCGCTGCCCATGCTTCCCAAGTGTCCCTTCATGCCGAGTCTTCTATGCATCTCTTAGTTTCACAAGTTCTGATTCCATCATCCAGCCGAGGACCCCCATCCTCGCCGGACCTCCGACGAGTGATCCTGATACCTATAAAGTGATTGGAAGTTAGGGGATGATTGGGAAGTGAGTACTCGCTAGCGGCAGTCAGATCATGATATCAATGTTGACCATGTATTCGGCCATTACATTAAAGTGTTGGAGATTATGTGTCATTGCCGACCCAGTAAGGTTGTAGTGAGAGTACAGTGTCACCCCCCCACAAAGCTGCCAACTCCAGAGAAATGTTAACAGCCCAATACACTGTCCAATACACTGTTCAATGCTGGCAAAAGATATTTCAACCTCATATCAAAATTGAGGGCAGGAAGTAACGGGTAGCGAAAAAGGTAGTTTGTTTCACACCCAAACAGTGAACGTGAGCTGCCATTCCCTCTGACCTTTGGTGGTGCTGAGTTGGACTAGGATTTTTCCATGGACTACATGGCCAGACTGCGGGCAAGCGGTTGGTCAAAGCCCAACATGTGCTTATCCTGCGCATCTCACGGCATTGACACGGGCTAATATAAAGTTCGACCGGGCAGTTACCAGGCACCCCCGGGCTTCTGCAGTTGTAAGTAACCTCGACGGGACTGACCCAGATTTCCGAATAATATGGCCTTGCTGGCAACTTGAGATCACTTCACGCGAACGCTATCGTATACTGCTGGCCTTGTTGGGCAGCCAACTTTTCGCGACCTCCATGCTGGGTGAGGCGACCTAGGTGTCCTTGAAAATGCCCTTCATGCTAAGCAACCAGTTAATCTTCTGTGACCACTCTAGACCCTGATATCTGCGTGAGAAAATCTGCTGAGTAACTTAAAGCCTTCTGAGCCCGCTGCTATTCTCAATGCTTAAGGCTAGTATAGCAGAAATTGGAAGAAGCATTGGTGCGCCCAACCATTACTATAGTATTTTAATTTAGTTCTGGTCAACTACGTTATATAATTTATTCATCCGCTGTTACTTTGTGCAGAAAGCGCAGGAACCAGTTGAAGAGGAATCAGTTGAAGAGAAGTAGAGCGCTGACGGTGACTCATATGGCGCTATCGCGAAGGCTTTGGTCTAGTGACTACATCATGACAAGTATTGTGGTCTTGCTGTACCAAGTTCGCCAAATGCTAAGTTTTCTACCAAATTTTATGCCTGATAGGTGATATTTCGGTCACTATGCTGTGGTTTATTGAAGGTGGTAAGGTTGCAAAACAATAAATTTTTGAAGAGATGCATTCAAGAACAGCAGTGACAAAATAAACCACCGACAGCTGAGCCCCACAGATTTCCGAACCCTGACACAACCATCACACGGGCCACTTAGCCAAATTCTGAGGACATTGCGTAGAGTAAGGTGTGCAAAAGGTCACACCGGCCCCAAGTCCGTAACCAAATGGAAAGAACGATAGGCTTCCAGGGGATAACCTAAAAGCGGCGCTTGTCCCTCCAACAGTAAGTAGAGTATTGGGGTATCAGTTAAATAAAAATATAAGAGAAAATAAGGAATAATACTCGATCTTCTCCGAAACAACCATTCATGACTAGAGGATTGTGACCTCGCTCGGGATGGGGTGGGGATCGGGTATGTCCTGGATACAAAACTACTGTGGAGTCAATGGAAATCTGCACCAACAGTAAAGATAGAAAACCGGGACAACCCACGGGCTGCAAGAAAGGTTAACAAATATCCCGGGCCGACGGATCAGGTATCAGTAAAGGTATAGTACCCACCAGCTATGTTGATGAAATAATTATCAGAGACAATTAGTGTTGGTGAGAGAAGTGCGGGTGGGAACAAAGGGATTGGCTGACAAGCTGAATGGTGATACCAAGTATCAGAAAAGAAGCAGTGGGGTAGGGGATATAGGTTTACATACAAACTGAGATAGCGAGGAAATAACTTGTTAGCCTGAAAAGATGAAATAGTATTGGCGAGATTCAGAGTACCTACCTCCTATTATGGAAATTAAAAGTAAGGTTAGACAGAAATATCAGGAATTAACACGGACGTTAAGAGGTTTCGATCACATACAATCTATAATGGCGCAAGAGATATATCAGCTAAGGAGAAGCATGTTATTGGCAAGAAGAATACTTTGACTTACCTCCTGACCAAAACAAGAAGCCTAGTATCAGTAGTGGTCTCGTCACAAGGCGGTGTTTGATCCTGTTCACTTACATCCTAAAACACACAATGAGTCGGAGGTCAGCAATTTCCTAGTCCAAGAATTATCGTTGATCCTGTCCACTTACACGCTACAACACCCGGCGGGTCAGAGGTCAGCAAATTTCTCGTCCAAGAATTGTGGTTGATCCTGTCCACTTACACCCTACAACATACAGCGGGTCAGAGGTCAGCAAATTTCTCGTCCAAGAATTGTGGTTGGTCCTGTCCACTTACACCCTACAACACCCAGCGGATCAGAGGTCAGCAAATTTCTCGTCCAAGAATTGTTGTTGATCCTGTCCACTTACATCCTACAACACCCAGCGGGTCAGAGGTCAGCAAATTTCTCGTCCCAGAATTGTGGTTGATCCTGTCCACTTACAAGCTACAACACCCAGCGGGTCAGAGGTCAGCAAATTTCTCGTCCAAGAATTGTGGTTGATCCTGTCCACTTACATCCTACAACACCCAGCGGGTCAGAGGTCAGCAAATTTCTCGTCCCAGAATTGTGGTTGATCCTGTGCACTTACAAGCTACAACACCCAGCGGATCAGAGGTCAGCAAATTTCTCGTCCAAGAATTGTGGTTGATCCTGTCCACTTACAATCTACAAAACCCAGCGGGTCAGAGGTCAGCAAATTTCTCGTCCAAGAATTGTGGTTGATCCAGTCCACTTACATACTACAACACCCAGCGGGTCAGAGGTCAGCAAATTTCTCGTCCAAGAATTGTGGTTGGTCCTGTCCACTTACACCCTACAACACCCAGCGGATCAGAGGTCAGCAAATTTCTCGTCCAAGAATTGTGGTTGATCCTGTCCACTTACATCCTACAACACCCAGCGGGTCAGAGGTCAGCAAATTTCTCGTCCCAGAATTGTGGTTGATCCTGTCCACTTACAAGCTACAACACACAGCGGGTCAGAGGTCAGCAAATTTCTCGTCCAAGAATTGTGGTTGATCCAGTCCACTTACATACTACAACACCCAGCGGGTCAGAGGTCAGCAAATTTCTCGTCCAAGAATTGTGGTTGATCCTGTCCACTTACACGCTACAACACCCAGCGGATCAGAGGTCAGCAAATTTCTCGTCCCAGAGTTGTGGTTGATCCTGTCCACTTACATTCTACAAAATCCAGCGTATCAGTGGTCAGCAATTTCCCGATGGTTGATCCTGTTCACATACAAGCTGCCACACCCAGCGAGTACGAGGTCAGAAGTTTGCTCGACCTAGAATTGCGTGTGATCCTGTTCACTTACAAGCTGCAACACTCAGAGAGTCAGAGATCAGCAAGTTTCTCGCGCCGTTACCATGGTTGAGCCTGTTCACTCACTCCCTATATCCCTCAAGATGTCAGAGTTCAGCAATCTCCTCGCCCAAGAAGTGAGGTTGGTCTTGTCCTCTTACTTGCTACAACATTTAGCGAGCAGTATTAGCGATTGGGCTATGTCTTAAGATCATTTCATTCTTTTACCTACCAGCTATACCAGCCGGTAATTCCACAATCAGTCATCGCATCTGTCGTCTAACATATATACCGAATCCCCTACCTCCTATATTTCCTGCCAAATCAGCAAATATTCCTCGACTCTGTAGCAGTGTTTAGTGATGGACACGAGCATGACCGCACAGCTTATTTGTCTCCGGCTAGAGCATGATAGTGCTCGAGTATGACCCAAATACTCTGCTCGAGCATGCTTATGTCCATCACTAATGGTGTTGAAAATGCTAACTTACGCTCTGTGCTCATCCATCCATCCTTCATTAGTTAAAACGGTCGGCTACTCTCCCTAACGAAATTTGCTTACTCTCTGTAGTTCACAGGCGTTAGCGTTAGAGCTATAATAGTGTGGGAGGGGCACGTTTGGGGGCTTCTGCTTCCCTTCTGTATGTCAAAATATCTCCCGAATTAGCTCCATGACCCTAAGAGTAAAGAAATCCACCTACAGTCTGTAAAAAAATATAAATATATTGTCAGTCATAGCCTAATCATCTAAGCGAAGCGACCCCCTCACAATTAAGATCTTATACCACTTCCCAAAGAACACCGCGTTGGCGCCCCTCTCGACTAGCCTTGCCGCTACATCCTTCTGTTTCCGTGTAGCAGCTATGTTTAATGCGGTCCCATATCTCCCTTATATAGTATCGATGTCTACTCCCTCCTGCAATAGCCGCTCAACGACCATCCCTTGGCCAAACCACGATGCAATCATCACATGCGTAAAACCATCGTCAGGGAATTTGTAACATCGATAGTTGTTCAGCCAGTGTACCTTGAGCCACGTCAGAAACCTTTTAGATCCACTTTCACAAATTACCCGAGTGAGCTTAAATAACTCCATTTGCCGAGACCCCGAATCTCGGAAGTGATCTGCCCAATGGGTAGCTGCGTAATCGAGGAGCGAATATTTCCGCAAATAACCAACATAGATTTTGTCGTTTACGCCGTAGTAATCATAACCGCTGTTAACCACTAATTGGTGGTTTTCAAAGTCCTCTAGTGATAGATAGGAGATACAAATATCAGCCAATAAAAGGTTAGAATCGTCGGAGCAAATTGTGTACTGCCAATTCCCCTGACCTAAAGAGGATTCCTTAATCAGGAATTCCCTCGCAGTCTGGTGAACAAGATAGATCTTGGAATCGATAACTCGAACAAAAAGTCCACACCAATTTTTCACGGACTTGTCGAAACTATCTGGAAGATCCCCGAGGTCCTTGACCGACCGGTGCCCCTTCTTGATTTGGAATGCTGCATTCATTTCTCCAAGTGTTAGAGGCCTTGCAGCTGCTACCACAATGTTGAGGATTTTTCGCGCTTTGTCCGGATATCTGCTTCTGTCCAAAATCTTGGTGTACAATTCTGCTATATCATGTGGTGCGGTAGATACGATGTTAGTAAACTCCTCCTCGGAGTCATCGGGACTTTCCTTCAAAATCTCGAGAACCAAAGAAACCCAAAGGAATGTCCGATCGGCCGAAGATTTGAGAAGATTTCGCAAATATTCAAGCTTCCCCACTCGTTCCCAATATGACTCTAAGCTCTTGATACCTTCATCTATGACCCGGTTCACATCATCAGTAATAGCACTAATCTCCGCCTCCCCCTTCAGCCGGATTGTTGCTACTGATGAATCCAGCTCTCTCTCGATCTTGAGATAGGGGCGACCGGTAACTAGAAATTTCAAAGGTATACCGAGAGTCTGCGATCGAGGGAGACCGACGATACAACGAATAAGCTGATCCAGAGTCCTTGCTCCACACTCGTCCAAAGCATCCAACACACAAATCACCTCGCCGCACCCTCCCTCAGTTACCGCCCTAACAAAAATATCCCACAACGCGTTGACCTCTTCGGTAAACCCCTTTCCTTTGGCTTTAAATGCTTCCTGGGCAAATACGGTGAGGGAGTTTCGCTGCACAAAGAGCTGATGTAGTATAGCGCTGAGAGCAAATGCTGCACTCTTCTGTTCCTCGCTGTCATCTTTGAAGAAGAAATAGCAAATGATGGCGTCGGTGTGCATCCCTAGATGGTTTATGAGGAACGAAGCGACCACCGATTTCCCGCATCCAGGGTCCCCCGATAGCCAGAGGAGACCCGATGATTTCTTTCCCAACCAGTCCTTATACTTTGGGTGCTCCGTAACCCAAGTGCATGTTCCCTCCACGGGCACCCGAACCCGATCCCGATGTTGCTCGTATTTAGACGTGTATAGACATTGCAAAATCTCGGCGTCTTTCTGGGACAAATCATTGCCCGCGCGCTGGTAATAATTATTGACGCTGGTATTGCCCGAGTTGTAGTTGTTACCAGAACCAGTGTTACCGATATAATTTCCCTGGTTATAGCTATTGACCGCACTTCCAGAGCCATAACTACTGCCATTAATAATCATGAGCGCCAGTAGAGGTATATGCAACAGATCTTCCAAGTGCATACCGCTGGGGTGAGCGAAGTCCCTCAAACTCATTACGCGAGTGTCGGTCGTCCATTTGGTTGGAGGATTCTCAAATTGAAGGAGGATGTGTTGAGTTTACGCAGTTGTTGAGCGCGTTCTTCGATACTCGTCAAGATATTTTCCGAAAAAGTAGGGGAAAATGGAAGAAAACGAAAAACTAGGAGGTCTTGAGGCTACCCTTCTTGGGAGACCGCAAGTAGTGCCTAGAACGCCTGGTACAGCACCCCCTCACTGCCGGTACTCAATCACTGCGGGCAGCCCAAGGTTGCTTTGCATTACAGGAGTAGAAATTACCTATCTTCAAAACCCGCCAATAAATTTGTTTTCCCACCCTACCAGTATTCCACCTGGGGACCCACGAAAAAAAAAAAAAATATAATAAATTCTCACAAAAGATAACGTCCAATGGGTGTGAAGATCAATTCTTGAGTGAGGCGAGACAATCATATTTTAATCAGAGATAGTACATGATTTATGTAGTGTCACTTTTAATGAGGATGCAAGTCCAAGAAAGCCAACTGGCACCCCCCCCCGCCAAAGTATCGCTGTGCACGAATATGGTGCATTACTCGAGAATTGTACGGTACAGTGCCCCAGCACAGTACCCCTTTGCTAGGCGATATATGGTATTCTCCATCATTACTGGACCCAATGCTTAAACTCTCGTTGTCGTTTCAGGTGAGCTGAACTCGAGCCTGACCACTCAAGCTCTTGAGCTCTTGGGTCCACTCACCCACCCGGATTCCAAGGATACTCCGTGCACATTTACAACAATACTCCTTTTCTTTATGCACTCACCTGTAAGCCAATCGATCGTCCTTGAGTAGAGGGAGCAGGTTCTACCCGTACTCGTAAAAACTCACATATAACGAACTGGCCTGGGCCGATTGTGCAGCCAATTTGGACTCTTTGATTGATGGAGAGCTCATGAACGGGGCCAGCTAACATAAGCCAGTGTCTTTGGACACCATCTTGGGGCATTCAGAACATTGGAAACTGCTGCACAATCAGCCTAGGCCAGTTCGTTACACCTGAGTTTTTACGGGTATGAATATTAAGCGATCTTTTATTTTCTCCAGCATCGGTGTCCGATGCAGTTTGGCCAACAGGACACTGCTCAACAACCAACTTGCCCACATTACTGCCAACCATGCTTGACTTTACCCTTTTGTTCCCTCTTTGTTTTCCTCTTCCATCCATCACATGACTGAGAAAGGCTCTTGTTTTTCTCAGGCTGATCGATTTCGTGATACTAGAATTCTCTATCTGATCAATCGCCAGGAACCATTTCTCACGCCTTACTTTCACTCGCACTTTGGTAGTCGAGCAATAACAACAGACACTTCCAATTCCTGATAGCCAGATCGCTATACGAGTACAGTACAATACCCTTGTGATAGCGCACTCGCTGAAATATCACTCGGAGAAATATTTCCAGAAAAGCGCTGCAACACTGACAGGGACAGGAACAAACCACTGATACTATTTGTAGAGTATTTAAAGGAGCTCAATGACACAGTTCACCATCACCTGTGCATGTCACTCCAAAAGCCTGATTATTTGTCACATTTTTAATACAACAACCTGCCCAACCCCCACATGCACCCACATGCACCCACGAATTTTGCGCCCCCTCCGCCCCCCCCTCAGCCCATCTACTCCAGTCGTCCCGCATTTCGATGCGAATACCAGTACTCTTGATGTGGCAGCGTTTTTTAAACGAAAAGCTAATAGGAGTTCCGTTTAAAAACGCTTCGGCATTACAAGAACTCATTGCCACAATGCTCGGATACCAGTGATTTGTCCTTGCACGATCTCGATAGACGCGATGATAACGGATTGTAAGAGAAAGTGATTCAGTGTAGGATTTGCAATTTTTGATTTGTCAGAAGGTGTACGAGTAACAGTGGGGCAAATACCGGTACGACAGTACTGTACGGTACTCACACATTTGCTCCGTCATGCAAGCAGCACTGTGGTGCACCGCTCTACCGAGAGGTTCAGATAACCGGGAGCCCACGGCAATGCGATTCTCTGAATAAATAATTCCAACATATTATCGTAATTGTGGAAGCGCTTCCCGATTCGGTAATGCACATTGCCCAGCTCGCTTGGCAGGGAATCGCAATCTACATGAGTACGAGCACATTATGCATCTTGAATACAGAACCTAGTCAGTCGGCCATCCCTGCTTCAACCTACAACAATGGTAGTGCAACTCAATGATACTTGTATCACCCATGGATTGCAGGATATTTCCACGACGAGAAGCACTACCGTACTCGAGTACAGGGCTCGCGGGGAACCCCGCTTTTTTTTCCCTTTCCTTCTCAAGAATGTGCCATGATGAAAAAAGAAAAGGGTTAGCGGTACCAAATGCCTTTCCACGTATGATAATACCGCTCCTCCCCAGCTCTGCCGCACACTATTTAGCACGGAGAGATCTCTCAATACTTGTGTCGTACTCGAGATATTACTCAAGTACCCATGTGGGGATGGCGAGCGATCGAGCTCCCGGAATACGCGAGCTCTCGAGTACGGTGGAGGGATGGGAGTCCGTTTCCCAAGTCCCAAATCTCCAGAGGGTCAGTCTTCAATAAATAATTTTAATCTAGTGTCGCCGAACCCGCATATAACCAGTCAATTTTGCACTCCAGCGGGTAAAATGGCGCTACACGTACAGTATAAAGGTTCTTCCACTTGGGGAATTTGCATAATCCTTCCCCAACACCCAGATTTGAACCGTTCCCTGGCAAATTGAAAAGGCAAGTGCCGTAAAAGCTCTTAGAATCCCCACATGTTCCGTATTGCAGATTTGCGGTAACCCTTGCTACGAGACAAAATAGAGAGTATCTTTTCGCAACTCATGATGGAAAACCTGCAGCCACCAACCACGGTGCTAGAGGATGTCCTGTTGCGTCTCCGGGCAGAACCATGATACAATCACCTCCAAGTCTCCCGAAATCTCTATCGGAAAACACAGGGAGCGAAAATAGATAATTACACCGAACAATTAAATGCTTTTCCATAACCTAAAATACATACGGTACTGTACATATCCCGCTGTCCTTCGGAATACGGCAGAGCCGATGTTACGGCGACACGGTGCAAGCCCAACAGAGATGGCATTACCCTAGCATAGAAAACGGAAATAATTGGGAGTCCCTCTGGGACGTTGGGGTTCCCCCTCAAGGCCGGGCTCGTGATACCCTCTCCTTCTGTTCGTCCCATGTGAGGGTTGAAAGATGTTGGAAATCGCGGAAGCTGCTCGGTACGCTCTTAGAACAGGTTTTTGTCTCGTCGTTCAGATAAAGATTTCGGAGATGCGCTTTGGATTAACGCATCCTGAGGATGAGACAGTGCACCCGCCGGGAGCAAATCACGTACCCACCAGAAGCAGTACGGGAGAGTCGAAAAGTGGAAGTTACGAACGGTGGAAGCCTGTATGAAGCCCCTCATACCTTTATTTAGCATGGGGGTGCGCAGACGAAAAGCAGACTTGCCTTGATGAGGGTGGACATGTGCGGCGATCAGTGGAGGGATAGGAGGATGCCTTTGTCGCGCTTCATTCATTATTCCTGTCTTTACCGATTTCATTAGTTGGTGAGTTGAGAGTTTAGCGATGCAGTGGTGAGGGCGAAAGAGCTAGACGAGGATAAATAAACTTCCCCAATTCTCCCAAAGTACCCGAGTAGAGTGCTAGAGATCGGGGTCCTATTTTTGTTGCCTTACTAATCGTAGAGGTTTCGCCGTTCCAAAACCAGTCGCCGTTTAATGAGATATATAAGCCTCTTTGCTGGATCCTCACCACTAACGGCACACCCGGCCTAGTAATATTAAGTTTATTGAAGGTCTAGTAGAAGAGTACGCAAGAGAAAAGAATCCTTATATACGACGACTAGTCCCATACTGCAACGAAAATACTACTCCGATCCCCAGCGCAAGACCCTGGGGCAAGTGGGCGAAGTTCCCTGGTTTCCATTCAACCCTCATTCTCTTCTCTATTTCTCAACACAATTAACTAATTACACTGGAAAGACAGAAATATATGAATCATAACAAAGGCATCATCCTATCTTCCCATCGGTCACCACACATATCGCTTTCGTCTACGCAAGCCCCTTTCCTCTGAGTACTCCCATTCAAGCAAAAGAATGTTAGGCTTCATAGAGCCTCCCACTGTTCATAGCCTCCGCTCGATCTTTTTAACCCCCCCATGCTGCTTCCTGATAGCAAACGTATGCAGCGGTTCTTCCTATCGTGAGGAGGAAAAACACTTGTGTGGAGGAGAGAGTGAATGTGTTCGACAGGTGGTCCATGACCGATTTGCTCCTGCTTAAATACGGGAAGAGAAACTTCAGGGTAAACCCACATAACAGGAAAAGACAGACAACTACGGCCATGACCGTTCCGGCTAACCACCAACATACCTTCCGGCTGTCTGCTGGGATTACATATCCATCACTTCCGACGGATACATCACTTCCATCTATAGATCCGTAAATCTGGAGCGCATCCCAGAAACCTTAATTGGGGCAAATCAAACAACGCCTGGAGCGTGCCGAGATATCTCAATTATGTCCATCAAGGGGGCCATATCTGGGAGAGAGTGGGTACATGTCGTGATCGACGGAAAGATAGGAGCAGACCTTTTGTTGCGATTCGTATATACTCCTGCCTTTACCGTTCAGTTAGTTCCATGAGAAAAAGAGAAGGTGCTAATCTCCCCACTCTTCCTGACGTCGCGCGATCGGAGTCCTATTTCAATTGCTCAAGTAATTGTCATTTAAAAGTCACCATAACCATTATTAAGCGTTCTCAAAAGTCCAACCCGGCCGCCTTTGAGGGATTATGGGAGAGGCAAGGAGGGATAATCAGTTCTTCGCTTACGCCACCAGTCCCCGTACGCCTAATAGTCTAAGAACTGTACGGACTACCGGGGACTGCGTACATTTTCCGATGCGATCAACTCCAACAATTACTTTCCTCCCCCATAGTCCTTCACATCCCACCACTAGAATATAAGTTACCTCTCACTACGGTACAGCTCTCTATCTTCCCATTTCCCGGAATGCGCAACCTGATTGTAAACATGCACGACTTGGACTCCACATATCTTTCCGATACAGGAAACACCTAGCCATCTTATTTTGCGAAGGAAGTGGTTATTACTATCTTAAAACCCCCTATCTTGTGGGCTGCTCCTAAATTCGGCATTTCTTGAGGAACCAAACCAAACCCGATGATTTGATCATGAGAAACTATATTTTCAAATTTAAACCTCAAAATCCCTACAGGTTCATACATGCCACTTGTTCAATTTTCAGAAAACAGGCAGAGCAGAATCATGACACATCAATGATGATCCTACACGTCCCCCGGCAGTCCAACAGGTGCAGTCCTACAGTGGGAGACCTCTTGTGTCTGGTGGTGAGGGGTGAATTGTTGTTAAAGTACTGGAGAAGCCACATGTATAAATACATGATGAGTATGATACGCACTCCATGCCTTTCATATTCGGGCCGCCTCCTCTGGTCGTAAGAGACCGAGTGGCCATCCACCGTCTCACCACCCTGGTCTCACCGCGTAAGCTAGCGACGTCCGTCCCGCGATGCACTTACCAATCGCACCATAACCAGAGAAAACATCAATTCCTCCAGCTGGCATTGCGACCCAGTTCATTGGCCACACGCCAGCGGGCAGCTGGGATGGTGTCCCCTTGGCCCGTCCAACCAAGCTTCCCAACCATGTACACGACCCGACCAGAGATACCTAATAGCCTAGTCTGCCCAGGAAGTCCCGGGCAAATTTCAGGTCTTGTCGAGAATGTATCATCCTGGCCTCCGTTTTCCCAATGTGCTGCAAACCACTTCGGATCTATTTAAACCGCCTACAAAAATTTGTCGAGCGCACTCGTGTAAGTTCATCCACCGATTTTGCGAATCTCTATAATGGTCGGTCTTCCAACGTACTCAATAAGGGTCTATTTCGGGGCCAAAATATTGACCACCTCCCATCTGCTACAGCTGACCGTGTTCACTGCTAGTAAGTCGGGCTCAAGGTCTTCTAGGCTGATGTGGGTGTGTTGAGATCGGCTG
Source organism: Tuber melanosporum (assembly GCF_000151645.1). Lineage (NCBI taxonomy): Eukaryota > Fungi > Ascomycota > Pezizomycetes > Pezizales > Tuberaceae > Tuber > Tuber melanosporum. Next base: position 47,901 of record NW_003298767.1, read on the forward strand.
GTGTAAAGCTGGGATTTCTGGAACTTAAGGCTGTTGATAACAGCTGCTCGCCACACTCACAATACTCCCAACATACTCAGAACCTCTCGGACATGTTTTCAACATATTCGACATGTTCCGAACATGCTCGGCATGCTTATGTGCTTTGGTCTTTGCCCTCCGTGATTATCCGTCCATTGCTTTGTTTACTTGTCTGCTCACCCGGTCGTCGGAGAAGTCGCTCGCCCGTCCGCGAGCTCGCTTACCCGCCTATTAGTTGTCGCGCTCGTTGTTTGTGCGTTCTTTGGTTCTGTCGTTCGTGGGCTCCTTTGTTCGATCGGTCGTGGGTTCTTGGTTCGTTCATCCGCTCGCCCGTACGTTTGCCTGTCTGCATATCAGTTGGTTTGCTCCTCTTCTAGTTTGCTCATTCATTCAATCTCTTACCCGCCCGTTAGTTTGCACACTGATTCTCCCATTCGCTCCCTCGTTCGTGCGCTGTTTATTTTTCAAGTGAGAAGGAAGGAATCGGAAGGAAAAAATTGGGAGGAAGGAATCTGGAGGACGGAATCCGGAGGGAGAAATCGGAACAAAGGGAGCGGGAGAGTCTGGGGGATGTTGCAGGATTCTCCGTCGTCTTTCCCCACCAGAAAATGGAACAAGCAGAGGAAAGGGAAACTTTTCTGGACGTGTAGAGGAGATGGAGGATATTTGGAACGAGTCGGAGCTGTCATTTTGCTGTTAATTTATACTCCTGACTTTCCTGTTGGTCTAGTTGAGTTCCGAATCCGAGAAGGTTGTCGAGGGGGTGGGTGGTTGGGAGAGCGTCTTTGAGTGTGTTTTTAGAGAGAAGCGGAGAGAAAATTTTTCACACCCCTCTCTTGACTGCCTGTTGAAAGCCTTGGCGTATCGTTTCGACAGAGTGATAGATTATGATCGCGGGATTGTTTGCTCCGCTGAAGCTGTTTAAAAATGCATACCGCCACCACCCCCGACTAAGAAATACATTCTTGCTGAAACCCTTGGATGCCCGATAAACGACATAGACCTTCGGATCGATGATATGGGCAAGGAGTCCCCATTGATTCTTCAATGCCCTTTTTACTTTACAGCAACGACCGCGTAGGCCCATTATTGTCCTGGCATGCGTGATGTTGAATGTGACATCCATTTCCCTAAGTGAGCATGGCTTTGTGGCCACCGCCCCTACATTCAGGATTCATGGACATTGTCGCTGTTGTCCGTGTAATAAGGTATATTGACGCACTACTCAGTGAACTCAGGGGGCGCAGCGGTGTCAGTCTCGGTAAGCTGCTCTGGCGGGCCGCACTCATTGCTGCTGGAGGTAAATGCTGCTCGGCATGGTCAGGATGTCGATCGATCTGTTCGGGTAAAGGTTTTAGGGATGCACTTTGGGCAAACACATTGGTGGGAGGAAATGAGGTATCTGTCGGAAGCAGTCCGGTGGAATCAAAGTGGCCGAGTAGATCGGAGCAGAGGTTATGGGCAGGGGGTTTTATGGAACCTGTTTTTCTTCTGTTAGCGCTGGAGTACGCGGATGAAAGGGAGACCTACATGGACGAGAGTATGTATGTTTGGTCACCGATGGAAAGATAGGAGGATGTCTTTGTTGCGATTTCTGTAGTCCAATGGTTAGTTTGTTAGTTCAGAATGAGAACGAGCAAACTTCCACACTCTTCTCGAAGTCGTCCCCTCCTGATGGAAGTATTGTTTTTCTGTTGCTCAAATGGTCCGTGTTTAAACGGCAACCCCAAAAGTTAAGGAGAAGATAGAAATCTAAGGCAGTTTTTAGTCGGCAAATAACCAGTAGAGATTGCGCAAATATTCCAGCTCACCAAGGATCTTCCAGACTAACTCAAGCTCCGTTATAGAATGATCAATAACACATACAGTGTCGGCCATCTTCGCCTTTCATCCAGGTTGCCGCTGCGAGTCTGGTATGTGGGACTTGCGACGAGGAATTTGAAGGGCATGGGGGAAGTTGTGATTCTGGGAGATTGTGCACGTGACATGATAGTGGGGCTTGTGTCACGTAAGAGGGGCAACACTGGGTCAGATACCGGTCTCCCGCAATAGATAAGAGCCGCAACCACCTTGCCAGTTTTCTTGCACTTGAACAGCTTCTCTACCCGCGCCCTTCAAAAGATGAAGCACCCTTGCAAAAAATCAGCTCATATTATGACAGATCTACTCACAGTACTGTATTAAGTTACTATAAACTCTGACAATTGAACCATATGATATGTAGGTCGTAATTTCCTTCTTGGGAAAGGGGCGTGAAACACAGCAAGAGCAGAGTTGTTCGAGCGCTACGAAAGACTGGACCACAGAAAATATAAGACCCTGCAAGTGGGGAGGGTAGCTCGAACGATATAGATCTATTAGCGCACTGTGCCAACCCACACTATGGCCGTGTCTAAAAATATCCATCCCCTATGCTCTGATCAGGGTATCTGAACCTGGGAGCCGGCAGAGTGGACAGATATTCAAGACTGCCGCCATGCTTACAGAAGTAAGACTCCCACCACGGGGATCTGCTCGTTTTCCTCTTACCATTCACTCAAAGTGTTGATATCCGAGACCACCGTGCCCAATACGAGCTAGGTTGCACTTATCCCAAATAGCACAGCACCTTTGGGAAAAGACGGTCAAAATATAGTCAACACAGGAAGAAGGCTGGACTCCGTGTGCCCATTTCAATAGAGATTTTTGGGGCAGTTTTTTCCCCAATGCATCTCTAAAGAGGCCCACTTGGTGAAAAATCTTGAGTGAAACTTTGGTCTGACTTGTTTGTGGGTAGTCGGGTTTCACAAGGTTGTGCCGCAGGGGCATTCGGGTAGACCTGAACATAAACTGAGGGCATAAATCCGAGTATTTCGGTAGTGAATCAATGCTTGGGAAAAACCTGTCAGTTAAGGCTGGATTCCTAAGGGAATTTGCCAGAGGATGCTGCGTTCAAGATGGTCTTAAACACCCCACCACATAGGGATAAGTGTGGTTACCAGTGGAAGTATCGGGATGCCTTCATTATGTTTTATTTATATATCTAGTCCTCCACCCTTATCCACCGTTAAGAATTTCCAGCAGCCGGAAAGTAAGCAGGCACCCACCGAGAATACCCTACAAGATTGTAGAATTCACAGCAACACAATTTCGAAGTAGCTTTGAAGGAAAATTCTTTGCACCATTCATCTCTTCGCTAGGGTACAGTACAGTCTTCTATCGGGCCCGGGCCCCCAGTATGGCCGAGTAGCTAGTAGGCAGGACTTGGCACGGTTAAAACCAGCTGGGTGGCCTTTGTCTGCCGGCCAAAAAAATGTAGACTCAGAACCCAGCCGTCTGTAAATATTGAACCGGGATATGGATAAACTTGGTCCTGGGTTTATGAAGAATGGGGCCAGGCGCATTCGCCAGTTGTTCACCAGGTTTGCAAAGTCTAGTATACAAGCAGTTCAGTTGGTTTGTTAGTAACACTATGCCGTCTTTGTCAGGCCAAAAGATTTGGCCGCCCACAGGCACGTAAACGATTAATCATTAAATAAGGTTAAAGAGATGATCTTGGACTTAAAAAAGTACCAGTTCTAAGGTTCTATCTTTCTAGGACCCCGCAAGTATGTATGCAGTAATCTGCACAAGCGTCACCCAACTCCCACTGGGGAATGGTAGACACCAAGCGGGTTTAGATACCCCCCAACCTTTGTTCACTGGCCTTTCAATTTGCGTGCCAACGGGGGTCGTCTTATGCCAGGCTGTATGGCATTAGATTGTTCTTACCTTGCAAAAGTTCAGCCTAGTGGGGCCTTAATTGCCTATCGTTAGCAAGGAATACTGAAAGCACAGCGAGTGTATTATATCCCTGAACAAGAGATATCACTCGGTTCTAGATGACGAATGGGGAGATAGTGTTACGAATTGGACAGTTTTATTGTGCAGCAGAAGATTGTTGATTTAGTTCTACAGCTAGCTAAGCGAAACAAAAATGGTATATAGTTATACCCAAATGCAGTCACACAACTAATGATATGGAATACACATTTCCACATACCACCCAGTACAAACCAGCATACACAATAGTTAGTAGGAAGCCTAAGCACTTCTCTCACAATATATCAACCCAGAGAAGTAATTCTCAACACACCCACCCTTCTTCTCAATATTCATGCTCATACGTAAAGTCAAAACAAAGAATATGGCCACCCTCATTAAAAACCTATTGTGCTGCTTGCGATAAGGAAAAAGAGTACTGCCTACAGAAGGTAACTGTAAAAGGAGAGAAAGGTAAGACAATAGTAAAAATAATAGACAAGAAACAATGAAAGATCTATTCTAGAGGTCCATGAAGTCCCAATGCCTTAACATGCTTCTGATGTAGATCTCGGGTAAGTAGTTTGATGAGAATATCCGCCGTTATCTCTGAGGACTGAAGGTACTCTAGAGACATGAGGCCATTCTGGAAGGAATCTTGGATATGGTGGAAATGAATAGTGATATGCTTGGACCTCTCATTGAACCTTGTCTGTTCAACAAGTTGAAGTGTACTTTTGTTGTCACAAAGATGCCTTTGTGGTTTATAGTTTGTACCGGTAATCTCATAGTAGAGGCGTTTGAGCCAAATAGCCTCTCTGGAGGCCTCAGAGTATCGAATATAATCTGACTCTGTAGATGAAAATACTACCAGACTTTATTTCTCTGACTTCCAGGAAATGGATGCTCAAGCTAGGGTAAATACATGGCCAGAAGTAGACTTTGAATCCAGGGAACCACCAGCAAAGTCTGAATTGCAAAATCCATCAATATCCTGGGTGGAACTAAGGCGATAGCAGAGATGCAAGTACATTGTACCTTTGATATAACACAGTAGCCATTTTATCACAGTAAGATGAAGAGCACTAGAGTTCACACTAAACTTGCTGAGTATGCCCACTGCGTAAGAGATATCTGACCTAGTACTGATAGCAAGATACATCAATAAGCCTAGAATTGACTGGTATTCTGCTTGGTTTTCTTTGTCGCATTCTAGTATTGAAGGAACAAGTCTCTTTATCTCCAGTGGGGTAGAAATGCCATTGCAGTCAGCCATTCCAAATCGATTTAAAATAGTCAGAATAAAGCGCTGCTGATGGAGAAAAAGATAGTCTTAGCCTGTAGTGATTTCTAATCCTAGGAACTGTTTAGCCGGTCCAAGATCCTTCATCTTATACTTTCCGGAAAGCTTGACCTTGACTTCGGTAATAAGATTTAGAAACTTTGATGCAAGTAGAATATTATTGATATAAGTACTAGAAACAGGCCTCAGTCCTTAGTATAATAGAGATTAGGGTTGTTGCTGGACTTCTCAAGGCCAATAGATCTAAGAAAACTATCAATATGCTGGTACCATAAGTGTGGTGCCTCCTTTAGACCATAGAGTGCCTTGTTGAGCCTAAGAATAGAGTCCTGGGAATCCAAGACAAGACCTGGCTTGAGCCACTCAATACCCTCTAGCATTTCCATATAGATGATATCCTCCAGATGCAGATTAAGAAATGCTATACAAACATCATGGTGGTGAATCTCCAAACTATTGTGTACGGCTAGAGCCAGAACTAGTCTTATACTTATCAGCAGTGCAAGGGGAGGAAAGGTCTCACCAAATATCTGCTGCTTGTAGCCTTTGATTACAAGATGCGCCTTAAAGCATATAGATCTATTGGGGTTTCTTTTCTTGCTATACACACATTTACACCTAATAGGGTACATGCCATACTCGACACGAGATCACTTGATAATAGACCATGTCTTATTATCTTCGAGGGACTTGAACGACTCCCGCATGGCAATTTTCCATTCCAAGTAGTGCCCCAATCTTACAGAATCCCTGTAGCTAATTGGTTCCCCTTCAGTGTCGTTAACTACATCTAACTCTATTATTGCATAAACAGCAGAATGAGGACTGGGGTACTCCTTTCCCGTGACTCTTTGAGATCTGTGCATATTTACAATCTTGGGGACATGAGAGGGTTCTTCAAGACTTAGACTTCCAGCAGGAGATGTTTCTTTACACCTGTCAATAGTCGTTACCAGACAGAGTGTGGACTGATCGAGCTCAGTCTCAACATCAGAATCAATACAGTCATAGGTTTCTTTAAACCCAGAGTACTCCTCCCATACGCATGGGAGAGCATGCTCTGTCTGCTCAATGAGACCAGCAACCTCTTCTAGAGCTGGCAGTGCCTGTGTGCTTGACAGTACTCCCCGTGGGCATAATACCTCTGAGTCCACCTTGGGAGGTAAATCCTCAGAAATACAAGAGCGTAGGATCTCAACCTCACCTCCATGACCATCACGAGTTCTCAAGACTTGGAGCTCATCAAACACAATATCTGAAGCGTCAATCACACAGCTACTCTGTAGATTTAGTTGTCTCAAAATCTTGCTAGTATCAAGTACATAGTCCAAGAAGATACACTCATTTAATCACTCTGAAATCTTCCCCTTTCTTAGCTCTTTAGGGATAAACTTGTAGATGGCACATCCAAATCTTCTCAAGTGCTCTAACTTCGGCTTCCTGCCCTTTAACTTCTTGTAACGTATTACTCCCTCAATAGACGGTGAAGGAGTATGTTCATGAAGATAGACTGCAGTACTGACTGCCTCAGCCCAGAAGTTATCATGCAATTTAGAATGTATCAGCATTGCACGAGCTTTGGTGATAGTAGTTCTTATCATATACTCAGAGACCCCATTCTTAGACTGAGTATAAGGAGGACTTGGCCCAAAGGCGATGCTACCAACTCATAAAATCCTGTGAAACAAAGAGTTATCATGCTCTGATCAACCATTATCACATCTGAAGTGAGTAATTTGCTGTAACGAGATTGAATAGAATACTGATACAGTTAATCAAACCTATGTACATACTGGTATCAAGAGACTACCATGAGAGAAATGAGGGTAGACTAGAGTCTACTAGGTGGAGGTACTGTTGGTTAGGTACCTCAGTTGGACATACTCTAACATAGTAAGAAATACATAGATAGTAGTAAGGATCAGTAGTTACACTACTGGGTAGGGTAATCCAAGTGGTCAATTTGGGCTACCCTGCAATAGAGCCAAGTTACTCTACCTAGAAAGCAACTTGTTTTGTAAGACTTTGGTGTACGTTACTAGTGTAACGTGTTTCCAAGGTGCTAATCACGTTAACGATAATAGGTACGATAGTTGGCAGGTGGCCTGCTCTTCCAGAGAGGAGGCGAGAGCTGAGAACTAAAGGAGGCTTCGAGGGTGTACTGAGGAACAAAGAAGTAACCGTTCAACCAAGTATATTGAAATACTATCTGTCAAAGTCTGCCCTTTCTATCGTAGAAATAGGCGGTCTTTAAATACACAAATCTGTTCATGTCTTAACATGAACGAACCTAATCAAAGGTATCAATCGATACACTTTGGTAAAACTCCTTAAGTATCAAAGCGATACTTAAAACAAAACATAAAACAAAACCAAGTATCAAACGATACTTAAAACAAACCAAGTATCAAACGATACTTAAAACAAAACCTAAAACAAAACCAATAACCAAGTACCCATACCGGTTACAACTAGAGTGTTTATCAAGCAAAAATAGATAGGGCGTGGGAATCTCAGGTTCTGCGGGTCACTCCCACACAACCAGTTGAGATTCGAACAAGCTGTTACTTGGAGGCATCGAGTCTCGCACCCCCCTCCGGCCCCCTTATAAGTCTCTACTATCATGGGCTACCGCCTAGTGAGTTGATCTAAGTCTAGTAAAAGTCTTCAAGTAGAGACACTACTGTAACACTGTACGCGCTCACATTGTCCATCCAATAAGAGGATGTCTGCTGGATATATCAGAGGGTAATGGTGAACCTGGAGAATGGTCTCCAGGTGGTTTCGTGTGATTCGAACTGAAACTGACAGGTTAATACCACTTTGAAGTTAGAAGTAGTATGTGAGATTATAGTACGCCGATGGGCACGGTAATTGAAGTCCGTTGTCCCGGAAGTGTGAGAATCATTAAGGACTCTAAGATACTAGTCTGTGGTCACGATAAGACCTACTTCTAGGAGAGTTGACTGTGGGTAGAGACTATTGGTAGTCAATCACCTAAGGGGTCTATCAGGAGATCTAAGTAGCGATTATGCGGAATAATATGAAATAGAGTAGAACCTGATAGATGTTCAGGAGCTGCGAATCCTTGTAGAAGACTAATATTATATGGGTAGAGAGTTCTATAGTTGGTATTGCATATGCTTAGATATGACAGTTCACTACTGACATGACCACGAAAAGAAGAGTTTTAACACCTGCAGTTGCATTGTAGATGCAGCAGCTAAAACACTTCTATTGAGTAGATGTTAGCAAACCAGAAAGTAGTCTAGTTCACCAAGGAGGATCTTTGCTCCGACTTGTAGAGGTTAGCCAGACATCCCAAGGGAGTTGGCTGCTTGTAAATGCTGAGTAGTGATGTGGAGTAAATAAATAAAATCTACTTAAGTATATGAGAGTTCTCTACTACTCTAGTAATCAACTACTTCTTGAAATCAGGACTTAATTGAGTAAAGTGGTGGCTTAATAATATTAAGTTTTACCATTTTGTTTCTTCAAACTCTACTGTTGAGACTTTGACATTTTATTATATTTGTTCTATTTGCAGAAGAATTCATTTATGTATGGTCGCAACCTCAGGATCAATCTTTTCAAATGGATCCCACCTTATGGTATATCATTAAGTAACAACCTCGCTTAACTCTCTGTACTCTTGAGCATTATTGGTATTGACATCCCTGTATTAACATATTTTGAGTACATGCCGCTGCTCTAGTACAAGAAGAATATGGTGGAAATTACTATATTGAACTAAGGTGGTTACTTTGATTGCACTGTGGCAGAAGCCCACCAATAGCGACTACAATGGGAATCATTTGCGGATACCCGTAGTCTTGGTTGGGATTGCATCAACCTTGTCCTCAATGCTATGAACATTGATCTTTGCAATGATTGTGAGGCAATCGTAGTTTAAGGCCCTGCTGTCTTATTTAAATCTTTTACTTCGCAGAAGCTAGAGATTCCAGTAGTACCAGAAAGGCAAGAGCAAGGTTTTAGTCTTGCTAATTTTACTAGAAAAGTCATGGAACTCTATATCCTTCTCAAAGTTACGAAGCAGATGAAGAAAGCTCAAAAACAGATGCAATACTGGAATGAGCAAGCACAGGCTAAATTTAGGATAGAAATGGCAGCAGAGGCTGCGGAGTGGATACATATACAACAAGGGATGTTTATACCACAGATCAGTATTACCTGTACCCTAGCTAAGAGGATATCGGCATTGGAAGAGGCTTCCCATACTGGGCATCAGATCGATCAACACAATGATGCTGTCATGACTGTGGCACATCCGATGGAGAAAAACCCTCAGGTCAACTATGTGGAGATGATAACTGCTATGTTGACCAATCCTTAATATCAGGTATACTTGACTGAATTAGATGTACAGATTGCAGGTCAACTGCTACATGTACTAGTCTCTCCTTGTCGTTCTCCTTTCCACACCCAGATTGAAGAAGCAGCTTACTCCACTACCTTAAAAGAAAAGCAGACAAACTCTTTGCCCATCTATGGAGTTTCGCCAAGATGATAGTACTCATAGGATAGATATGTCTAAGGTTCCTGCTCTAACTCTACAACTGGCAAAGGATCGTGTGGACTTGCCAGATGTTACTGATACTCTAATACCCTCTGCGAACTTCCCAGTGCCTGACCTCCCTTACTAAGTGGCAGTGAATATGCCCATGCCAAGGCTGGGATATCCCCCTGTGATTATTGAACCTGCACCTCTTCCTCCCATTCCTATCATACCTGGTGCACCCAGGAAATATACCGATACAAATACGTTTTTTGAGGAGCCTAAGCAAAGATGGCAAATAAGGGACAACAACCTACTGGGGGAAGAACAGGTCCGTAGGCCTTTATTGTTGCAGGTTACAACCTTCTGTTACACTAGTTGTATGGTTGTGAGAGAGCCTCACTTTCGAAAGGCTAAATATGCCCTCAACTGTCTTAACAGTCGTTTGTGTAACCGGTACGGGTACTTGGTTATTGGTTTTGTTTTATGTTTTGTTTTAAGTATCGCTTTGATACTTGGTTTGTTTTAAGTATCGTTTGATACTTGGTTTTGTTTTATGTTTTGTTTTAAGTATCGCTTTGATACTTGGTTTGTTTTAAGTATCGTTTGATACTTGGTTTTGTTTTATGTTTTGTTTTAAGTATCGCTTTGATACTTAAAAGCGTTTTACCAAAGAGTATCAATTGATACCCTTGATTAGTTTCGTTCATGCTAGACATGAACAGATTTGTGTATTTAAAGACCGCCTGTTTCTACGATAGAAAAGGCAGACTTCGACAGACAGTATTTCAATATACTTGGTTGAACGGTTACTTCTTTGTTCCTCAGTACGCCCTCGAAGCCTCCTTTAGTTCTCAGCTCTCGCCTCCTCTCTGGAAGAGCAGGCCACCTGCCAACTATCGTATCTATTATCGATAACGTGATTAGCACCTTGCGAACACGTTACAGTTTGAGTCAGGTGTACCAGAAGCCAGTAGAACAACGTCCGAAGATGAAAAAGACCAAATGTTCTTATTGTTGTTCACAATTGTATGTGGGACCTCCGGCACTGCAGGAATGCTGTCCAGCATTCTATCAGTTTATTCAGTCTTGATATAGGGTGACTCTGAGTTCTCCTGCAACTGCTTCTTTACCTGATCTACCCCCTAAGCCTTTGTCTCACCTGAGAGTAGTTCTCTAATAGGATAGACAATGGAAAAGAGAGGACTTCTTTGATAGGTATGGCTGACCCTCAAGAGGCCATAGTGGATACATCAGTGGTGGGGGAGATCAACTCCCACCTGGTAGAAACATTGGCGCTGGTGGGGACCTGGGTGATTCCAGTTCCTCCAGTAGCAGTGATGATGGAGATGCCGACTCCACACCTGATTTCTAAGCATTCCTGAGTTGGTGAAAGCCAACTTGGTCTGAGAAAAAGACGAGAAGCTATGACTGACAGGCCCGCGGATTGCTATAGGCTCTATTTTCACCGAGTAGAATACTCAGGGCTGTTAAGTCCAGTGGTAATGTAGGCTCTCCCAAGAATAAGTCTAAGAAAAGCAAAAAATTAGGTGATGTAACTCTAGTCAAGACAGATACCACCTACGCTCAGTGTTTCATTAGTGATGTGGAAATCAAGTTTGAGTACATCCGAGAATTGGTCACAGCAGATATGGATAAGACAAGCTTGTTTATCTCTCTCCTTCAAGACAATGTCAAAACTTAGTACATGGGCCTATACCAGAATATTAGTGAAGATGGTACACCTCGGGTGGGTATGCTGTTTAATCTCAACCATGAGTTTTGAACATGGAAAGGATTCTGGAAACAGTTAATAGAAAGTTTCTGTATTTTTATTGATCAGGACTGTGCTGTAAGTGAGGAGATAAAACTGCAGATCAAGGCTGGGCAAGTAGACCAGTATTAGACTTGGTTATAGATCTCATCATTCAAATGTGTTATACAGACCCAATGATGATTAAGGACAAGATCCGGATGACAATGACATCCCCATTGCGGAATGTCTAGGTGCCATGACACCGCATTCTACCAATGTGTCTGAAGATATAAACCTTCTGTGGAAGACAGGTCACATCCTTTAAGACAATATCAGTTTCTGCGCGATAGTTACCAAGAACTAAAGTAAAATTCAAGGCAAGAATGCAGAGAGGTTGTCAACCTCAAGGAAACAACTGAAACAGAAGGAAAAGAGTTCTGGTACGACCAACTCTAAGCACTCCTGACCTTCTACTGGTACATCACAGAAGCAAGGAAATTCTGTACACACTAATGCTCATAAGAATATCCCGTCAACACTTATCAATAAGCCAAAGAAGTAGTTGCAGTACCTGTGATGCAAAAAACCGGGTCATTTTTGACAGAAATGTTTCTCTTCGGACCCAGTTGCTAGTTCAGCCAAAGTAGTAAGGTCAATAACCAAGAAGCAAAAGGCTGAAGATGCTGAAGTCAATGAAGCATTAAACAACAAAATGTATTATATCAAGGCACCAACTTCAAAGAAGTTGTTAGAAGTCTACAAAGTGTTTCCTGAGATTGTGGCAATCGATATAGATGCTGAGGAATAGGAAAGTCCCGTTCCTGTAAACGAAATAACAAGACACTGATATAACTTCAACAACTTATGTGGAGGACTCTGAGAGTAAGCATAATCCAAGAAAAATTCTGCAGTCAATGTAGACAGATAAGACCTGTTAGATATTTGGGGCCACAGTGGTCTGCGAAGAAATAAGACCTGTGAAGGATGTTCGGGCTGGCCTGAAATTGTCTTTTGGAGTTATCTAAATTTAGTTCCCTTTTGTATTCTTGTTTATTGATGCAGGAATATGTTGTTTCCTTACTTCTATAGAAAGTTTCCTTAGTATTAGAAGTGGATTATTTTCTTTTGTTTGATTTTAGTTCATTTTCACATCAGGCCAGTCTTGATTAGAGCCATGGAATTTTGTTATCAAGTTTATCTGAGGAGGGTTGAGTACCAGAAATCATGCTGGCATGATAGTAAATACCCTAACTATTGATATACCATGATTTGAAACCCTAACATCTGTGACCCATTGTGGCCACTCTTGTATTAAAAGGCAAGAGACTTCTGTTATCATATTTATAAAAGAAAACTCAAAGAAGAAGGGGAGGCTTTCAGGCTCCTCGAAACATATTAAATCTATCCAGCTCTGAGTTAGACTAGAATGATGCCATGGTGTAATGGATAGTATAGCTGAGGCTGTGTTGTTATTAGATAGTGGCGCTACAGGCGCAATGCTAAGCACTGAATGGATAAAGAAGACACAAGTCCTGTGTATCTAAAGGAAAGTTGCGGCACCTATTAAGGATGCAATGAGGAATGATATTTCTAACTCAGAGCTCCAGTATACTAAGAATCTGAAGATGCATAGTGGTGATCATGTCAATAAAAAGCGATTTGAACTGGTAGATGTGTCTGATAAGAAGATAGATAGTTATCTTCTAATATCATGGCTCCATGAACACAAGTGTGATATTGATTAGAAGAATAGAGGTTTCACCTGGCGATCAGTCGTATGTAAGGCCAAGTGTCTAGTAGAACAGAGATGGTTAGAATTCATAACCGAAGAAGAGCTATTAGAAGTGGATCAAGCTCAAGTGTACCTTGTTAGAAATACTAAATTCACTTGAAAAGACAGTAAGGATATTGCTATTAGTCTTCTTCCTGAGTACAAGGACTATGGTAATATCTTTAACCAACAAATGGATAAATGCATTACCAGAGCGCTCAGAGTATAATCATAATATCGATTTTCATGCCGGAAACATCTCCTCCTTTTAGTCTAATATACCCCTTGTGTGAGAAAGAGCTTGAAGTCTTAAGAGAGTATATCAAGGAGATGCCGGCAATGGGAAAGATAAGAAGATCTAATTTCCTGTAATGAGACTCCACAGAGTACTATTACAGTTAACCAAACCTATACCCATACCAGTGTCAAGAGACTACTATGGTAGGAATGGTGGCAGACTTGAGTCTACCAGCTAGAGGTACTATTGATTAGGCACTTTGGTTGGACATGCTATACTATACTGAAAAGTATATGGGTACAAGTAAGGAGTGGTAGTTACCCTACTCAGTAGGGTAACCTAAGTAGTCAATGTGGGAGTTACCATGAATTACTCGATAGTGAGTGCAGATAGAGTTACCCTACCTTCGGACTAAAGTTACCCTGCCTTGGGCTCTGGGTTACTCTGTTATTGAGTCAAGTTACCCTACCTTGAAAGTAACTTGTTACGCAGGATTTCAGGAGAAAGTTACTAGATCATTTGTCACACGAAACTAAATAGATTGTTCGAATCTCAGGTTGTGCAGATCACTCTCGCACAATCAGTTGCGCTCCGAACAATCTGTAACTTGGAAGTATGGTTGCTAACACACCCCTCCGGCCTCGATATAAGTTTCTGGCATCATGGGTTACAGCCTGGAGAGTTACTGTAAGCCTAGTAAATATATCCAGATGGAGATGCTCCTGTAACACTGTAAGCGTTCCCGCCATCTGTCTAACAGGAGGCTGTCCGCAGGATACATGAGGGGCTAGAGGTGAACCTAGGGAATTGTCTCCAGGTGGTTTCATGTTTAACGGAGCAGAACTGACAGAGTAATACTACTTTGAACTCTAAGGTAGCATGTGGGGTTACCGAAGACTAGTAGGCAAGGTAACCGAAGTCCCTTGTCATGAAAGAATAATAGTATTTGAGAATCATTAGGGACTCTGAGACATTAGTCTAAGGTCACAATAAGACCTGTTTCTAGGAGGGTTGACAGTGGGTAGCACCTATTCGAAATCAATATCTGAAGAGATCTATCGTGGGAGCTACATGGCCATCATCTGGAATGATATAGAATAAAGTAAAACCTGATAGATGTTCAGGGGCTTGGGATGCTTGTAGAAGACTAAGTGTATAAGGGTAGAGAGTTTCATAGTTGGTATTGCATCTACTCAGGCATGGTAGCTGGCTACTGACATGTCCATGATATGAAGAGTTTTTACTCCAGCGGTTGCATTGTAATCAGTACGGGTACTCGGTTATTGGTTTTGTTTTATGTTTTATTTTAAGTATCCCTTTGATACTTGGTTTGTTTTAAGTATCGTTTGATACTTTGTTTTATTTTATGTTTTGTTTTAAGTATTGTTTGATATATAATTTTGTTTTATGTTTTGTTTTAAGTATCGTTTGATACTTGGTTTGTTTAAGTATCATTTGATACTTGGTTTTGTTTTATGTTTTGTTTTAAGTATCGCTTTGATACTTGGTTTGTTTTAAGTATCGTTTGATACTTGGTTTTGTTTTATGTTTTGTTTTAAGTATCGCTTTGATACTTGGTTTGTTTTAAGTATCGTTTGATACTTGGTTTTGTTTTATGTTTTGTTTTAAGTATCGCTTTGATACTTGGTTTGTTTTAAGTATCATTTGATACTTGATTTTGTTTTATGTTTTGTTTTAAGTATCGCTTTGATACTTGGTTTGTTTTAAGTATCGTTTGATACTTGGTTTTGTTTTATGTTTTGTTTTAAGTATCGCTTTGATACTTGGTTTGTTTTAAGTATCGTTTGATACTTGGTTTTGTTTTATATTTTGTTTTAAGTATTGCTTTGATACTTAAAGAGTTTCACCAAAGTGTATCGATTGATACCTTTGATTAGTTTCGTTCATGCTAGACATGAACAGATTTGTGTATTTAAAGACCGCCTGTTTCTACGATAGAAAAGGCAGACTTCGACAGACAGTATTTCAATATACTTGGTTGAACGGTTACTTCTTTGTTCCTCAGTACACCCTCGAAGCCTCCTTTAGTTTTCAGCTCTCGCCTCCTCTCTGGAAGAGCAGGCCACCTGCCAACTATCATATCTATTATCGATAACGTGGATCCGCACCTTGTGAACAAGTTACATTTTTTCAACCTCCGCAAGTAGTTAAGAACGTCTCTCTGGATTTAGGCCTGATCAACCTATCAATATCCACCTCAGAACAATAGCCGAGAGAAGCAGCAGAATCACGGCACATTCAGCTTTATCTCAAAACCAATATAGAGTCATTAACAACCATGAGTAGGAAGCAAATTACACAGCAAGACCTTACAAGAAAGAAACAGTCTTGGCGCTCTGCTAAGGAGCCAGAAGAACCTGCAAACACGGAAGACACACTACATCCAGGAGAATTCCCTTCTACCCCTGTAAAGAAACCTTCCTTTGAACCTCCTATTGACCTCAAATCCCGCAGCAAATCACATATGTCTAGTACAGGAGGAGCACCTTCATGAGGAGGAAAATCTCGGGATCAGCCTGAAGAAGAGGAAGTACCCACAGTATTTGAACTTTCTAAGTTCAAACTCCACCTCCCAGCAAACGTTTTAGGAGAAGGAAAAAACCTCAAACCTGAAGCTTTTGATCGATGTGCGACTGAACTCACACACTATCTTCTCCTACAATGGGAAGATGTGGAAGACTCTACAACCAGACTATTTATTAGATTATTCTGCAAAGGAAAGACAACCAACTCATACTACGAATGCTATAAAGAATATGGAGGAAATGCAAGACTAAGAATATCTACTGTTCTCGATTACAGGAAAGGTCGATTCCAATCTTCTATCACTAACGACCTCCTATATAAAAGATTCAACAAGCTCCACTAAGTTAATAGAACGTATGTCAAAAGAATCACAGATGTAGCTACAGATTTGATGATATATAAAGACCAAATGAAGAAAGCAAGCATCTCCGGCCACATTCTTAAGCGACAATTCTATGATGCCCTGCATCCTACCCTCCGGCGAGAGGTAGAACCACTTGAGAAGGTTGACGATGGTATGGCAGAAATAATTGTAAAGGCAGAACGAATGGATGCCATCCTCCATGAAACCAAGGCATACAAAATACAGATATCCTCTAGCAGTAATAGGCAACCTCGACACAAGCCCTCCAACAACTCTGAAGATGATACCCCACGGGTTTTCAAGAAGAAAAACAAATCCTCCAAAGAATAAAGGCGACAGAAAGGAGAAGGCTTTGAATGCGGAAAAAGAGAACATATACCAAAGAACTGCCCTTCAAAGAAAGAGAAAGGAAAGGTGATTAAGCAAGAGGCATCGGCCCACAATATTGTAAGTGATAGTGATGATGCCCAATCCAGCGAGTATGAGGAGATCCATGTATGATATATCAATGTAGAATGCAATAGTGTCCAACCTCCAGCTACATTTAAAGAACACATCATCCTAGAAGGTAGTATTCAGATCAATGGTAAGAAAGCTTGGGTCCTATTCGATACTTGTACAATTGGAAGAGACATGATCAGCAATGCCTTTGTCTCTGTCCTTAGATTCACAACTCGAGACCTTAACCAGCCCATACCAGTCCAATATGGCAATAAATGGATTACAATCCACAAGTCATAATACTTGTAGTGCAACTATCTGAATTGGTTCTGCCATCCTACTCCTCCAGGATATGCTAGTTGGAAACCTAGCCAAATACGATACCCTGATAGCGATGCCATTTCTGAACTGCCACAAAGCTATAATCAGATGTGAGGAATCAACCATCAATTTCCCGGATCAGAAGGTCAGAGTCTCATGCAAACCAACAAGCAGAGAGTACCGAGCCGCAGTCTGTGAAGCAACTGCTCAACCCCTATTGGATGAGTACTCTGATGTTTTTCCTGATCAGATTCCCGAAGAACTACTACCTATGAGGGAAGTGAACTACCACATCCATCTTCAAGACCCCTCTAATCTTAAGAACCAAGCTACCTACTCCATCCCTGACGCATACAAAAACCTGCTATGTGACTGGCTAAACCAACAGCAAGAAGAGGAGTCATCTATTGAGCAGAAGCACCAGGTGCCTCACGTATATTTGTCCAACCCAAAGCAGATGGCAAAAGAACTTGCCCCCTGGTTAACCTCAAACTGCGAAATGAAAACACGGTTTTGGACAGTTCCACTACCCTGAACCAAACCCAGATCTTGAATGCAGTTGGACAGGTTAGATTCCGAAGTAAGATTGACCTAAGCGATGCCTATTTCAAGACAAGGTTAGATCAAGAAAGTGAATGCTATAACAGTTTCAAAACACCCTTCGGAAGTTTCATTAGCCAAGTTATGTTACAAGGTGATATGAATGTGCCAACCACATTTATGTGAATTATGGAAAACCTCCTAAGTGAATACCTGCACCATTTTGTATAGGTTTACATCGATGATATTCTCATTTTCTCAAACTCCGAAACAGAACATGCCTACCATATAGGTTTGGTTTATACCAGGCTAAGGGAAGCTAAGTTCTACACTAGCAGAAACAAATCAATCTTGTTGGCCGATAAGCTCGATATCATGGGACATGTGATAGATGATGAAGGAATATACACAGCTCCTGGAAAAATATCCTGGCTAACAGAATGGACAACACCCCAAAATGAAAAGGAATTTATGCGATTCTTAGGACTAGTCCACTATATTTCCCAGTTCCTACCATACCATACCACTGTGACAGCACCACTCAAAGACCTTACTGGCAATGCAGAATTTGTCTAAACCTACACTCATATCCAAGCCTTTACCAACATCAAGGAATTGATTAAGAATGCCAATGTTATACAGCCTATGGACTACAGTAAATCAGACCTGATATGGCTGATTACTGATGCATCGGATGTTGGAGTAGGAGCATGGGTTAGACAAGGAGCCTCTCATAAAACGGCAAGACCGGCGGCATTACACAGGAGGAGGTTTACCAATTCCCAAATGAACTATGGAACTACAGACAAGAAAGCCCTTGCAGTAATCGATGCTCTTGCCGCTTTCAACCACATCCTGATTGGTAATATCTTTACCATTGTTAGTGACCACCAACCTCTCAGTAATCTTCAAACCGAAAAGGTCCCTAGAAGCAGAAGAACTGGATGGATAATAGAAATCAGCAAATATGATGCAAAAATCATCTATACACCTAGAAGAACCAACTATTTAGCTGGTGCTCTCTCCTGCCTACATGAGAACCAAGAACTCACAGATCCTCCACTTGTCTCTGACCATACAAGACAAAGTGAAGATAGTACTAACACCACCTCCTATGAAAAAGAAGAACCATCAATGGCTACTACCAGTACAGCCTCTCCCTCCAATCCTTTCTCTTATACCAGGTACAGTGCTGTCAGAACAGAATGAGGAACGGATATTGATGACAAGTAGAAAGATGATTGCACCCTCCACAGTATACCTCCTCACGAGCTTGAACAAAGTAGACTCTACTGGTCTTACTGTTACCTCAATATCTGCCCCTTTCACCAGACTGAAATTAAATTCAGCAACAAATACCAATAATAGTACTATATGTTGGCTGATAATTCTAAAAACACCAGTTTTGACACTGCAGAACAAACAGAAGAGGTGATGGATGAAGGTAATGATGGATCGACCCAACCTCCCCCTACACTTAATCCTGCCCTAAGATGACACCAAGGTCTTGAAGAACTCAACCAAGCAGCAGCCTATATGGATGCAATATCTTGTCTACATTCTCCACAGCCAGCAGCGATATCCTCTTACCCCCTAATCGATTTACAACCACTATATGGTGGATCCATACACGTATATAACAATGATATCATTGTTTCTGTTATGCATCCCACGATTCTGGTGCATCGCCGACAGCTCTATGAAACCTTTAAAGAAGAGGAAGCTCCTATCGAACCGATTAGAGAATCTCTCATTGATGATGAATGAGATGTTAGGTCAACTACAGAAGAATTAACCACCTCTTTCTAAAGCTAAATAATAGCAGGATACCACCATGACCTGATCTACTTCAAAGCTATGGATAGCTCCAGACATGGAAATCTCGCCCCCTACAACATATCCAATGGAATGGTCTATACCAGCACCCATCATGGTGAACATTGCCTATACATCCCAGAAGGCCATCTGTTCAATGGAATAACCATTAAGGAATATGTCATTACCGAAATCAACAACTAAGGACACTATAGTGCGGACCGCAACCTCCAATATGCCTCAGAATATCTTTACTAGCCGGAAACGCGAAAGGACCTCCACGATTTCATCAAACAATGTGAACTCTACTAGTTGAATAAGGAATGAACACAACTCCTTGAAGGGAAAGCACAGACCCTTCAGTTACCTTGCAAAATATTTGAATCCTATGCTATCGATTTCGCAGGACCCTTCAACAAGTCCGCTGGATATAACACTATCTTAGTAGCTGTAGATCAGTTTTCTGGATATACATGGCTCATACCAATAAATGTTACTGATTTCTCCAAAGACACCTGGAATAACCTCCAACGATACCTAGTTACCCCCCATGGAGATCCATTATCTATTGTCAGTAATGCTGATCCCCATTTCACCGCCAGATTCTGGAAGCAAACCTTGACCTCTCTCAGAATCAATCACATTATGGCTGCCACTGGACATCATGAGACTAATTGTTAGATGGAGACAACTTGATAGACTTCAAGGTTGTCTAGGACAATAGAGATTCGTTTCTGTAGAAAGAGATTGTCTAGGAATGCTCGGACTTTACTCGTTTCGTTTATGACTACCAGGAGCAAAGAAAAATAGGTAAAGTAAGGTTAAATCATAAAAATAATATTATATTGTTAAGGTCTCTTCTCCGTTGCTTGATGATGTCTAAAGCTTGGGAGGCACTGCGATATTTATATTCCACGTCTGAGTGTTCACGGACTACATCTATTTATCATACAACTATGTAATTCTTCAATCGTAATTCGTGACGTCGAGTTTTCTTCCAAGGTGCGAACACCTGTGGACCCTGAAAACCATCACACCCTCTTCGGTAATTACGATATTTCTACTTAGGAAATGTACTGTCCCCAATAGTAATATCCCGATTAGCAGAGTCTTTAGACTTATGGCCTAGTTCTTAAGTTGAACTGAGTTGGCTCCAATTGTCTTCGCCATTGATGAAATGATTAGTTTTATCCACGGCTATATCGGCAAAGGTGATCGTCATTACAACCATCGTAGGTTGTCTGACTTCGATCCTTCGTAACTCCATACTCAACAGATAGATTTTCTCTGCATGACTTCCTATTAACTCGCAGGAAGCTATTCCACCAAATTGGTAATTAATCCCTCAGTCAGCAACCCTTGGTTGCTCTCTGGGTAGTAGGTTTCAGTAACCATTATAGTATTGAGAATCACGCGGTGGCTACGATGTGTTCCGAAACCCAGTTGCAATACTCCGTGAAGTCCGTTGGCTTCGTTGGTAGTGTCTTTTGGAGTTTTAGACTCTTTTGGTGGATGCAAATGTATTGGTCTCTAATAGAGATTCTTTACCATTTGATACCATCTCTTTGTACGAAATCGTCCCGTTACTTAGGGCCCATGCCAAAGGTATCATGTTTTGAATCCAAGTAACCCTCTGAGTAGTTGACGGAGTTACTCCGTTCTTCTTCCTAGACCTAGCTGAAGGTCCCCCCTCATATACCTGCGAACAGGATCCCGTCGGACAGACGGCGACGACGTATAAGGTGTTTTTCTATCACCTTCAATTCTGTGGTAATATAGTCACAGGACGCAACTGAGATTAACATATATGATGACGCGCCGGCCCCGTAAGGGAGCCAGAGGGGAGTGTTGGAGACCAGAGATTCCGATTCCAAGTTGGGTTACCCTGCTTAGAGTGGTTCCTAGGTATCGGGTTCTGGTATTTCTAACACTATTGGCCAAGTAGAACGAAAGATCTGCGAAGTCAGGACCGGAATTAGGAACATGATCAATGAACGACAGCCAAACTGAGAGCCAGTCCTCAATGTGCTCGCCACATATATTAATGGCGGATATTCTGACACCTTGGAAATGTCTCCATATAAGGCAATCTTCGGCCGCCTATACCCTCTCCTTTCTACAACTCTATTCAAGAATTCCTCAGTCCCTGCCTCCAATGACCACCTGAATCACTACCAAGCAATTTGGAATAATGCTTTCCAAATTCTTAAAGCTGCCCAATTCTGAAGTACCACTATTGCTCAGAAGCGATGACTCAAACATGTTCCTATTCCACTAGGTGATATGCTCATGGTACATGCAAACCTGTTTATTACCAATGTTGGATGCAGCAAGAAACTACAACCATGATAGCGAGGACCTTTCAAGGTTTTATCCTTTAACGAGCATACAGAAAATACACTGTTCAGATGGATGGACGCATGTACGACCGCAAGACTGCAGTTTTCCACACCTCTGCTGTCAAGGGATTCCACACATATGACAACTCCCAGTTCCCTGGAAGAATTGACTCTTGACCCGTACCTATCATCATTGATAAGAAAGATGAATGGGAAGTTGAAGAAATCCGGCACCACCGCCTTTGGCGTGGGAATGATCAGTTTCTGGTCAAATAGAATGGATACTCAACGAGCGAAAACAGCGGGGAACCACTAGAAGGACTGGAGAATGCTACGGAGATGGCGAATGAATGGTGGAAAGATAACATGCCAAACGAATTCCTCCCTCCAATGATAAATTGTATCACAATGTGCTGGACACTCACGATGCTAGAGACAGAGCGATAGCAGATGGAACTCGAAGGGAGGGATGGGCTTTGGGCACCATACTTTGAGTCGGAATTCGAAAGCAGTGATGAGGAGAATCAGGCTATAGAGTAGGCTCTCGACAGCCTCATCTGATCACCATCCACCATCCGAATACTATAACGATGTCAAACTATGTGGAACTCAATTTGAGGCTACAACAACAGCTTGTTAGACTGTTGTTAAACTGCGATGTTATCCAACTTGAAAACTACTTTGCCATCCTCTGGATAGACTACTGTCCTGATTGCAATAGCGCTTGGGTAGATGCACAGCATGAGTCTGGTATTCGTGACTACTGTGATCTGCATTTCTTTATGTCTCAATGTTTTCTTAGGATTTCCTCTTGTCCCTAGTATGACACTTATGATGAAGAGCTGGTAGCAGAAACTGAAGCCTTTAGTTTTTCAGACTCCGCTTTTGATGATTATTAGTTTTTGTTTATTTAAATAGTTGTTTTATTTTGGGGAATGTAACCGGTACGGGTACTCGATTATTGGTTTTGTTTTATGTTTTGTTTTAAGTATCGCTTTGATACTTGGTTTGTTTTAAGTATTGTTTGATACTTGGTTTTGTTTTATGTTTTGTTTTAAGTATCACTTTGATACTTGGTATTGTTTTAAGTTTTATTTTAAGTATCGCTTGATACTTAATTAGTTTTACCAAAGCATATCGATTGATACCTTTGATTAGTTTTGTTCATGCTAGACATGAACAGATTTGTGTATTTAAAGACCACCTGATTCCGTGATGGAAAGGGTTGACTTCAACAGACAGTATTTCAATATACTTGGTTGAAGGGTTACTTCTTTGTTCCACAGTACACCTTCGAAATCTCCTTCAGTTTGAAGCTCTCACCACCTCTGTGGAAGAGCAGGCCACCTGCTAAATATTGTATCTTTACCGATAATATAACTAGTACCTTGCGAACACATTACAGGTTGAGTACAAGTCACTGGTCTGGTACCAGAAGTATCGGGTAGAAATTACTATGTCGAACCAAGCCGGTCACTTTGATCCCGCTGAGGCAGAAGCCTACCAATGGTAACCACCATGTAAAGTATTTGCAGATGGTAGTAGCCTTGGTTGGGAACCCATAGACCTTGTCCTTAACACTACCAATATCAACCTGCCTGATGATTGTGACGCAATCGTGGTCCAAGACCCCGTGGTCTTATTCGAATCATTTACCTAGTAAAAGCTGGAGATTCACATAGCGCCAGAAAGGCAAGAGCAAGGTTTAAGTTTTGTGGATTTTATCAAGGAAGTCATGGAACCATATATTCTTCTTGAAGTTACAAAGCTGTTGAAGGAGGCTTAAAAACAGATGCAATACTGCAATGAGCAAGTGCAGGCTAAATTTAGGGTAGAAATGGCAACAGCGACTGTGGGGTGGACGCATATACAACAGGGGATGTTTATATGGCAGACTTGTAACATCCTTGCCCTAGCTAAGAGGATATCACTGTTGGAACAGGCTGTCCATAGTGGGTATCAGATGGATCAAGACAATGATATGATTATCACTGTGGTACCTCCGATGCAGAAGAACCCCGTAGTCAGCTTTGTGGAAACATTAACCACTATGTTGACCAACCTTCAATATCAGGCATACTTGACTGAATTAGGTCTACATATTGCGGGTCAACAGCTACAAGTACTAGTCTCTTCCTGTCGTTCCCTTTTCCACACCCAGCTTGAAGAAGCACTTACTCCAATATCTCAGTAGAGAAATGGATGAACTCCCAGGCCAGTGACAGGTTCTCGTCCAGGCGATAATGGTTATAGGGTGCATAAGTCCAAAGGTCCTCCTCCACCTCTGCAACCAGTGAATGATCAGGTATACTTGCCAGATGTTACCAATACGCCAATGCCATTTGTGAATATCACCGTGCCTGACCACACTTAACAAGTGGCAGTGAACATACCCCTGCCAAGGCCACGGCATCACCTTGTTATTCTTGAACCTGCCCCTCACCCTCCTATACCTACTATACCTGGTGTACCCAGGAAACATACTGATGCAAATATCTTCTCTGAACAGCTTAGATGGCAGGGAAGAGAAGTAAATCTATTGGAGCAAGAAGGGGTCCGAAGGCCTTTGCCGCCAGGGGTTACAGCTTTCTGTTACACTGGTTATATAGTCGTGGGAGGGCCTCACTTTCCAAGGGCTACACGTGTACTCAACTGTCCTAACAGTCATTCAAGTCAGGTGTACTGGAAGTATAAGGAAGAAGGTTCGAAGATGAAAAAGCCCAAATATTGTTAATGTGGTTCACCATTACACATGCGACCTCCAGCATTGCTGGAAAGCTGTATGGAATTCCAGCAGTTTGTTCAGAGCCGGTACAGAGTAACTCCGAGTTCTTCGGCAGTTGCTCCTTTACCTGATCTACCTCAAATGCCTTTATCTCACCCGGGGATAGTTTCCTAAGGGGAAGGACAACAGAAAAGAGAGGATTCCTTTGATGGGTATGACAGACCCTCTGGAGGCCACAGTGGAAACACTGGTAGTGGCGGAAATAAACTTCCACCAGGCAGAAATGTTGGTGCTGGTAGACACCCGGGTGATTCCAGTTCCTCCAGTAGCAGTGATGATGGAGATGCCGACTCCACACCCGATTTTTCAGAGTTCCTAGGAAGGCGAAAGCCAACTTGGTCTGAAAATATGAAGAGAAGTAATGACTGATAGGCCCGCAGGTTACTGTGGGCTTTGCTATCACTGAGTGGGGCACCTGGGGCTGTTAGATCCAGTGGTAATATAGGCTTTTCCAAGAATATACCAAAACAGCCTGAGAAATTAGGTGATGTAACCCCTTTCAAGGGTGATACTACCGACACTC
Source organism: Tuber melanosporum (assembly GCF_000151645.1). Taxonomy (NCBI): domain Eukaryota; kingdom Fungi; phylum Ascomycota; class Pezizomycetes; order Pezizales; family Tuberaceae; genus Tuber; species Tuber melanosporum. The sequence goes on from NW_003298767.1 coordinate 72,961, forward strand.
AGCGGTTCATTAGCGATGTGGAAATCAAGTTTGAGTACTTCCGGGAATCAGTGACAGAAGATATGGACAAAATTAGCTTAGTTATTCCTCTTCTACAAGGCACTGCCAAAACTTGGTACATGGGCCTATACTGGTATATCAGTGAAGACGGTACTCGCCAGGTGAGTATGACATTTGATCCCAACCATGAGTTTCACACGTGAGAAGGATTTAGGAAACTGTTAATGGCAAGTTTTGGTGCTCATGTTGATCGAGAGAGTACTCTAAGCAAATGGACTAAACTGCAGATGAAGGCTGGGCAGGTAGACCAGTACTTAGACTTGGTAAAGGATCTTATCATACAACTGGGTTATACGGACCCAATGATGATCAAGGACAAGATCCAAATGACAATGGCATCCCAATTGCGGAATGTCTGGGCCCAGAAGACACTCCATACTACCTCTGTATCTGAATATATAGATGTCATGAACGTGGCTTAGTGAGGAAAGGTTTTTCACGTGACACATGGTTATGAGTCACAGGTATGTTATTGTTTCGCACGTATAACTCATTCGGCTTATATGATTTGTTATGTGTGGGATTTGTGATGCTTTCGCACATGGCTCAAATATGAGTCATAGGACATGCGCCTGACGAGTGTGCCTTGCGGATAAGCCGTACGTATATGATTTATATTTCACACATGACCTCATTATGATGTCATGGGTTTTGTGCATATGACTCAGTTGAGTCATATGACTTGTTTATTGCGTTATGATTGGTTTATGAGTTTCGCACATGACCTCGCTATAAGGTCATGGGTTTTAAGCATGTGATCACTTTGGTCACATGACTAGTTTGTTTTGATTTGGTTTTACACATTTGACCACTTTAGGTCACATGATTAAAGGCGGGAAGAACACTATATAAGGAGGCCGATGCGGCCGAGGAAGATAGGTTCTTCACGCTTTGTTCTAAGTACTTCTCCTACATATTACTTTAACGAATATAAAGCACCTTTACGATCTTTATCCTTATTGCAATATTATCGTTATGCTAAGAAGCACTTGTTGCGAAGACGAGTTAGAGAAAGCTTACGATAGGTGTTTACTGTAGAAGACAGAGGTCTTGTACTATAGGTGACATAGGCAGAGCCCTAGAGCTATTGTAAGACAAGGAAAGAAAGGGAAAGGAAAGATAAGTATCGTTCCCCGTCGCCAATAACTAACTATCTGAAAGGGGATCGTTACATTACAAAGCGTCACCTAGTACGACGCCAAACGATACAAGACGGCATCCTTCAACACAGATCGGGAAGGAAATATTGACATCGACGATCAAAATCTTAATCTAGGAGGATTCAGCGATGCCCTAGATCACGTCTCAGCACAACCCTCGAGAGCAGCAAGCCGAGTAACCCCAGAGAAAGGATCACCAGTCGATAGCTCTCCTGCTGGAACGCCACGACCCGAGGGAATGTCGGGATCCGCAGTACCTGGGCCACTGGCCCCAGCCGCTCCGGCACCAGGAACCAGCATACTTGGAATGACTGAAAATTAGCTTCAGGCATTTCTTCCAGCCACGCGAAATACAGGGCAAGGAAATGTCCAACGACCAAAAGCAAAGGAGCGCGACAAATACGAAGGAGCCGAAGATAAGCTACGAATATTCTTTGTACAATGCGAGGGATATTTTGCAGTTAAGGGATACGGAGATCACCGCGATGAAATTAAGATTCCATATGTGGAATCTCTACTCAGAGGACTCGCGGGACAATGGATCATGCCCTTCCAAGATGGAAGGAAACAGAGTGAATGGGTACGTACGAAGAGTTCAAGGCGACACGCTTTGAATAATTTGGAGACCCCAGCGTCAAAGAAACAGCAAGACGAAAGCTAGAAAAACTCCAGCAAGGAAAACAAACGTTCTCAGCATACTGGAACGAATGTCGACTATTTTAATACCAGGCCGAGTTTGATGACGCGACTCTCTACATCATCCTCCCGAGAAACTGCAGTGAGAGACTCCGAGAGGCAAGGGGATTCTCTGACTTGCGCTATACGACAGCCGAATGATTTGCAAGATGGGCAATCGACAAAGAAAGCAAATTTAACATGGTTCGGAGCAACTCGGAAAATACTATAGCACATAGGGTGGTCCAATCATCCAGGAATGTGGACAGGACCTTCAAACCGCAAGTACCAGGAGGAGAAAGTAGACCATTACCACCAGGCGAACCCATGGAATTAAACAAATCAAGAGCAGGGCCTGCTCTCAATCTGTCTAAGGAAGAATACGCCAGAAGAATGAATGGGAAACTATGCCTAAGGTGTAGAAAAGTAGGGTATCGGATACGAGAATGCAGAAGCCGACTGGACAACGGATACTAGGGAAACAGAGCTACTGGAAATAATCGTTTCCAAAATCAGAAAAGAAGCAACATCCGCGAAATGATAGCAGAGGATTCACCAGCGGAAAACGAAGAGGGTCCCCAGTAAACGGTGGTCTGGGAGACCCAAGATGTGGACCTAGAAAACCTATCAAATTAGCGAACTACGACACGGCACTACACACACAAAGAGGAGAAGGAGATGGAGATCAGGTGATGATCAAAACGAAGATATACAACAGAGAAAGAGAAGAAACAACAATATATGCAATGCTCGACTCGGGGGCCACTGAAGACTTCATCGACAAAGAAATATGCGACAAATACGGCCTCCACACCAAACAAGCGAAGAAAGCAAGACAAGTCTACCTAGCCGATGGAAAGCCAAGGGCTATGGGTCCTATAACCCATACGGCGACAGTACCTATGGACATTGACAGCCATAGGGAAACGGCAACCTTTCAAGTGGCAGATCTAAAGAACCATGAGATAGTACGAGGAATGCCATGGTTACGGAAGCATAATCCAACGATCGATTGGAACGAGAGCAAGATGACGTTTACAGGTAAACTATGTGCGACACAATGTCTCAACACATCACCTGTAGTCTACTCGACACCAATACGAGAAGCAGAAGAAGAAACTTTGCATGCAAAGTTTGCCGAGATGCGGCCAGACAAGAGGGTCAGGATACAAAGACTGGACCAAGAGGCACAAGTGCCTACCAAGGGTTCCAAAGGGGCAGCAGGACACGACCTATATGCCAACGAAGGAATCAAGATACCAGCCAACGGGCAGGCAACGATAGCAACAGGAATATCCATTGGACTCCCAGAAGGCACCTATGGACGAATAGCACCCCGCAGTGGTCTAGCAGGCAAACACCGACTCATGACCATGGCAGGAGTGATCGACGTCAACTATACCGGTGAAATCAAAGTGGTCCTGGCCAACCTGTCTCAAGAGGACTACCAAGTCCAGAAGGGCGATCGAATCGCACAGTTGATAATCAAAAAAATCAACAAAGAGGATCTGCATGAAGTAGATCAACTGGAAGAAACCATGAGAGGAAACAAGGGATTTGGAAGTAGGAACCAAAACCAGCTTGATACAACAAAAAGAATTGAGATCAAAGAGATCACAGCACAAGCCTTTGGACGATATTATCGAAGAGGAGATACAACAGGAATTCTCAAATGGACTGTAACGATCCCTCTGTGTATTGTTAGTGCTTGGCGATGGGGAACGATACTTCTCTTCCTTTCTTCTTCTTTCTTTGTCTTATGATAGCTTTAGGCCTCTGCCTATGTTACCGATAGTACAAGACCTTGGTCTTCTATCAGAAACGCCTATCGTAAGCTTTCTCTAACTTGTCTTCGTGACGAACACCTCTTGGCGTAATGATAACGTTGCAATAAAGATAAAGATCGTAAAGGTGCTTTATATTCGTTAAAGTAATAAGTAGGAAAAGTACTTAGAACAAAGCGTGAAGAACCTATCTTCCTCGGCCGCATCGGCCTCCTTATATAGTGTTCTTCCCGCCTCTAATCATGTGACCCAAAGTGGTCACATTTGCAAGACCAAATCAAAACAAACTAATCATGTGACCAAAGTGATCACATGTTCAAAACCCATGACCTTATAGCGTGGTCATGTGCAAAACTCATAAACCAATCATAACGCAATAAACAAGTCATATGACTCGACTGAGTCATATGTGCGAAACCCATGACATCATAATGAGGTCACATGCGAAACATAAATCCTATGCGCGAGGCTTGCCCGTAAGGCATACTCATAAGGCATACTCGTCAGGCGCATGTCCCATAACTCATACTTGAGCCATGTGCGAAAGCATCACAAATCCTACACATAACTAATCATACAACCCGAATGGGTTATCTGCGTGAAACAATAACATACCTATGACTCATAATCATGTGTCACGTGAAAACCCTTTCCTCACTAAGCCACGTTCGTGACATTAGCTCCCCTCCTCCTAAGCCTGAGTCCCTTCAGGCTTTTTCTCCCAGTTTCAATAGTTCCCGTCCTGCCGAGCGCATGGTCCTTCTCAGCTTGTGGAACTTTTCATCTGCCATCCTCCATCGGACCCTTACCGATTCCAAAGTCTGATTCGCCCTCTTGATCGTTTGCCGCTAGTTGTCGTTGAGCTGTCTAAGCTCCGCGATCGTTTTGTTGTTTGCCGAAATTGTGGCCTCGGCTTGGCCCAGTTGTTCTCGGAGTCCCCTGATCTGCCTGTGTAGGCTCCTGACGTCTGGTTCCGTGTCTGCTGTGGAGTTTTGGGCCCCTCCCTCCTTGGACCGCGTCCTCACGGCCCATGCCTTTCTGGCATCTTCTCCTTCCAACTCTTTCCTGCTTCCATCTCTCTGTGGGTAAAATCCCGCAGATATCTTTTGTGCCCTGTGCATCCTGCACCCATTTCTGAAGCATTGTTGCCAATGCTTTAGAACGTGATCCGGGCGTGCGCCACGCTTCCGACATTACCTCGGGAACCATCCCGAGCCTTCTTTGTCGCCAAAGTGTGTTTGGCAACCGTCATCATAGCATACCGTCCATGACAGGGCGTTATGCTGTGCTTGTTGTTCCCTTTCCTTGAGTTCTTCATTGGTTGGCCCCATGAATGAGTATTGGGGGCTAGTGGGTGTGGTTTGGCGGGGGCTATCACTCCAGCCATCGTGTTGCTGCAATGGCGGGGGAGTCTTTCCCTGGCTTTTGTCTTGGTTGAACGTGATCGTCACCTGGGCTGGGCTTGCCTGAGTATCGCTGGTAGAAGGTTGAGATGGCATCTTGTGCGCTTTGGAAGTTGTGTGTGAAGTACCAAGTTTTATCGTGTTCAGGAGAATATCCTGTCCACTTGGCTCGATATTGGAGGTGACCGTGGAAGAAGCGGGAATCGACTATTTCGTCGAGCTCGTATTCTGGTGCTCTGTCGAGTTCGAGCGGAGGGGGAGGAATAAGTGTTTGTGAATAAAATTTATTGTCGTTGTGTAATTCGAGGAGTGAGATGTGGAATGTATTGTGTATTCGCATTGAGGGGGGAAGGTCGAGTTTATAAGCTCGGCTGCCCACTTTTTCCAGTATCCTGAAGGGTACAATTTTCTTGTAGTCCAGTTTCTTTGATGGTCGTGTCGTATGGATATTGCGTGGTATTAGCCATACCACATTTCCTGGTTGTATGTTTGGATCCGGTCTTCAGTGCTTATCGTATTGTTCTTTTTGCCGTTGTTGGGCTTCACTCATCTCGTATTGTAAGGTTTCGTGTAGTTTTCCCATATCCGCTTTCTCCGGTATCACATCATTAATAGCATGATATGTGGTCTGACTTCGTGGATGTTGTCCGTAATTTGCGAAGAAGGGTGTCGTGCCAATTGTTTCTTGCTTTCCATTGTTGTATGCGAATTCAGCCATTGATAACAGCTTGTAACAATCATCTTGCTGATAATTGACGTAGGTCCTTAAATATTGTTCGAGTATCGCATTTACCCGTTCCGTTTGTCCATCAGTTTGTGGGTGGAACGCTGTGCTCATTCTGTTTTGTATTCCCATTTCTCCGGTTACTTTCTTCCATAGTCCCGATGTGAATAGTGTTCCTCGATCGGTAATGACATTCTTTGGGAGGCCGTGAAGTCGAAAGACCTCTCTGAATAATGTTTGTATGAAATCCCTCGTGTTGATGTCTTTTCTAACCGGAATGAAAGGACTCATTTTGGTCAGGTGATCCACCACGACCAAGATACTATCGCAATTTTCCGATGTTAGTAGGTCAGTGATGAAATCGATAGTAATTGTTTCCCATGGTTGTTCGGGGATATCGCTTGATTTTAGTAATCCATATGGTGCGTGTTTAGCCGTTTTCGTTCTTTGGCATATGTCGCAGTTTTTGACATATCGGTTGACATCTTCGCGCATTCCTGGCCAATAGAATGATCTCGTAATGAATTCCGTGGTTTTAGCTGTTCCTCAGTGTCCTGCCGTTCGGATATCATGGTGTTGTCGTATGATGTTTGTTCTTATCTCCTCTTCTTCTGGGATCCATTATCTTCTATCGTACCACATATTTCCGTCCTTCCATTGGCATAACCCCAGTGCAATTCCTTTCATCTCGTTTTTTTCTTCTTCCAAAGCTTCTCTGATTGCCTTGATTGTTTTGTCTTTCTCGTTTGCGTCCTCAATTCCTCTTTCCTCCTTTGATGTGAATTGGATAACCTCCATGGCCTCGAAGTACGTTTTTGGTAATAGGGTCCGTGTTTTTTGTTTGATCCTTTCGTCTTCTTTCGTTTGTGGTTTGTCGCTTGCAATCCTTATGAGAGCATCTGGCTTTCCGCTCTCTTTTCCTGGTCGGTATTCGATTTTGAAGTTGTATTTGCTAAGGGGCTCCATCCATCTTATCTGGCGGTCGTTTAATTCCATTGTTGTCACGAATGGGACCAGATTCTTGTGGTTGGTTAGAACTCGGACTGGATGGTCGTTGTTTGAAACATATCTCCTCCATTCTTTTAATGCTTGAACCATCGCTAATAGTTCTTTATTTGCAACATCGTAGTTGCATACTGCAGGGGTCATTGTCTTGGATTGGTAAGACACTGGCCTCCATTTTCTATCATCGCACTGTTGCGATAGTATGCCTGAGTATACATATTTTGAGGCATCCGTTTCGATCATTGTCTTTCGGTTTGGGTTGAAATGAACCAGTATGGGTGGCAATGTTAGATGCGTTCGTATTGCATGAGATGCTTTTTGTTCGTTTTCTCCCCATTCCCATTTCTTGTCTTTCTTTGTAAGGTTATAGAGTGGTTTTGCAAGCCTGCTAAATCCCTCGATGAATCTTCGATAAAAGTTGCAGAATCCCATAAAGCACTGAACATCTGTTTTGTTGTTTGGTTTGGCCCAGTCCCAAATGGCTGCTGTTTTAACTGGGTCAACCTTGACCCCTCTTCGATTGATGATAAATCCAAGGTATTCTGTTTCTTCCTTATGGAATTCGCATTTTGTTGGTTTGATCTTCATTCCTGATCCTTGTATTGCCGCCATGATGTTGCTTATATCCTTCTGGTGTTGTTGCATATTTTCAGAATATATGAGTACATTGCCCAGGTATACGATGCAACATATGTCGAGGTACTTGTTAAGTACCCTGTTGATCCATCTCTGGAATGAAGCCGGTACGTTGGTTAGCCCGAAAGGCATAACCAAGTATTCAAACATTGAATATCTGGAGGCGAATGTTATCTTCCATTCGTCTCCTGCCTTGATGCGTATATTGTGGCATACGTCTTTAATGTCGAGTTTGGTGAAATATTTTGCTGATCGTAGTCTGTCCAGCGCTTCCCCAATCAAGGGTAGTGGATGTCGGTCTTTCTTGGTAACCAAATTGAGGGCCCTGTAGTCCACACAGAGTCTCATTTTTCCGTCTTTCTTTTTGACGAATAGTATTGGAGATCCTCCCGACGCGAAAGAGTCTCGGATTCATCCTCTCTTTAGGTTTTGCTTGATATACTTCCTAAGTTCTTAGAGCTCTGCTTCCCCTAGGGGGTATAACTTCTTATAGGGAATTTCTTTTGTTTTTCCCATTTTTTCGTCTTTGTCCAACGGAATTTCGTTGTCGATTCCTGGTCTTCGAGGAGGTAGCTCCGCAGCTTGCTCTTCTTGAAATAGATTTGTAAATTGGTGATATTCTTGTGGAACCAATTCTCTCCATCCCTTTTTGCTTTGGTATTTCTTGTCCTGGATTGCTAGTTCTGTGCTAATGTTGATTTTTGCTAGAACTGCTTTCTCGTCTTCTTATGTCCATTTGAGAATTCCTGTTGTATCTCCTCTTCGATAATATCGTCCAAAGGCTTGTGCTGTGATCTCTTTGATCTCAATTCTTTTTGTTGTATCGAGCTGGTTTTGGTCCGTACTTCCAAATCCCTAGTTTCCTCTCCTGGTTGCTTCCAGTTGATCCACTTCATGCAGATCCTCTTTGTTGATTTTTTCGATTATCAACTGTGCGATTCGATCGCCCTTCTGAACTTGGTAGTCCTCTTGAGCTAGGTTGGCCAGGACCACTTTGATTTCACCTGTATAGTCGATGTCGATCACTCGTGCCATGGTCAGGAGTCGGTGTTTGACTGGTAGACAACTGCGGGGTACTATTCGTCCATAGGTGCCTTCTGGGAGTCTAATGGCTATTCCAATGCTATCATTGCCTGCCCGTTGGCTGGTATCTTGATTCCTTCGTTGGTATATAGGTCGTGTCCTGCTGCCCCTTTGGAACCCTTGGTAGGCACTTTTGCCTCTTGGTCCAGTCTTTGTATCCGGATCCTTTTGTCTTGCCGCATCTTGGCAAACTTTGCATGTAAAGTTTCTTCTTCTGCTTCTCGTATTGGTGTCGAGTAGACTACAGGTGAAGTGTTGAGACATTGTGTCGCGCATAGTTTACCTGTAAACGTCATCTTGTTCTCGTTCCAATCGATCCTCGGATTATGCTTCCGTAACCATGGCATCCCTAGGACAATCTCATGGTTCTTTAGATCGGCCACTTGAAAGGTTGCCGTTTCCCTATGGCTGTCAATGTCCAAAGGTACTGTCACCATATGGGTTATAGGACCCATAGTGCTTGGCTTTCCATCTGCTAGGTAGACTTGTCTTGCTTTCTTCGCTTGTTTGGTGTGGAGGCCGTATTTGTCGCATATTTCTTGGTCGATGAAGTCTTCAGTGGCCCCCGACTCGAGCATTGCATATATTGTTGTTTCTTCTTTTTCTCCGTTGTATATCTTCGTTTTGATCATCACATGATCTCCATCTCCTTCTCCTCTTTGCGTGTGTAGTGCCGTGTAGTACTTCGCTAATTTGATGGGTTTTCCAGGTCCACATCTTGGGTCTCCCAGACCACCGCTTACTCGGGACCTTCTTCGTTTTCCGCCGCTGAATCCACTGCTATGATTTCGCGGATGTTGCTTCTTTTCTGATTTTGGAAACGATTATTTCCAGTAGCTCTGTTTCCCTCGTATCCGTTGTCTAGTCGGCTTCTGCATTCTCGTATCCGATGCCCTGCTTTTCCACACCTTAGGCATAATTTCCCATTCATTCTTCTGGCGTATTCTTCCTTAGACAGATTGAGAGTAGGCCCTGCTCTTGATTTGTCCAATTCCATTGGTTTGCCTGGTGGTAATGCTCGACTTTCTCCACGAGGTGCATGCGGCTTGAAGGTCCCATCCACATTCCTGGATGATTGGACCACCCTATGTGCTATAGTATTTTCCGAGTTACTCCGAACCATGTTTAATTTGCTCTCTTGGTCGATTGCCCATCTTGCAAATCGTTTGGCTGTCGTATCGCGCAGGTCTGAGATTCCCCATGCCTCTCGGAGTCTCTCGCTGCAGTTCCTCAGGAGGATGATGTAGAGAGTCGCGTCATCAAACTAGGCCTCGTATTTCAACAGTCGACATTCGTTCCAGTATGCTGAGAACGTTTGTTTTCCTTGCTGGAGTTTTTCTAGCTTTCGTCTTGCTGTTTCTTTGGCGTTGGGGTCTCCAAATTGTTCAAAGCGTGTCGCCTTGAACTCTTCATACGTGACCCATTCCCTCTGTTTCCTTCCATCTTGGAAGGGCATGATCCATTGTCCCGCGAGTCCTCTGAGTAAAGATTCCACATATGGAATCTTGATTTCAACTTGGTAATCTCTGTATCCCTTAACTACAAAATATCCCTCGCATTGCGCAAAGAATATTCGTAGCTTATCTTCGGCTCCTTCGTATGTGTCGGGCTCCTTTGCTTTTGGTCGTTGGACATTTCCTTGCCCTGTATTTCGCATGGCTGCAAGAAACGCCTGAAACTGATTTTCAGTCATTCCAAGTATGCTAGTTTCTGTTGCTGGAGCGGCTGGGGCTGGTGGCCCAGGTACTGCGGATTCCGACATTCTCTCGAGTCGTGGCGTTCTAGCAGGCGAGCTGTGGACTGGTGATCCTTTCACTGGGGTTACTGGGCTTGCTGCTCTCGAGGGTTCTGCTGAGACATGATCTAGGGCGGCGCTAAATCCTGCTAGATTAAGATTTTGATCGTCGATGTCAATATCTCCTTCCCGATCTGGGTTGAAGGATGCTGTCTTGTATCGTTTGGCATCGCCCTAGGTGACGCTTTGTAATGTAATGATCCCTCTCTGTATTGTTAGTGCTTGGCGATGGGGAACGATACTTCTCTTCCTGTCTTCTTCTTTCTTTATCTTATGATAGCTTAAGGCCTCTGCCTACGTTACCGATAGTACAAGACCTTTGTCTTCTATCAGAAACGCCTATTGTAAGCTTTCTCTAACTCGTCTTCGTGACGAACACCTCTTGGCGTAATGATAACGTTGCACTAAAGATAAAGATCGTAAAGGTGTTTTATATTCGTTAAAGTAATAAGTAGGAAAAGTACTTAAAACAAAGCGTGAAGAACCTATCTTCCTCGGCCTCAGCGGCCTCCTTATATAGTGTTCTTCCCGCCTTTAATCATGTTACACAAAGTGGTCACATGTGCAAGACCAAATCAAAACAAACTAATCATGTGACCAAAGTGATCACATGTTCAAAACCTATGACCTTATAGCGAGGTGACGTGCAAAACTCATAAACCAATCTTAACGCAATAAACAAGTCATATGACTCGACTGAGTCATATGTACGAAACCCATGACATCATAATGAGGTCATGTGCGAAACACAAATCCCATGCGCGAGGCTTGCCCGTAAGGCATACTCGTAAGGCATACTCGTCAGGCGCATGTCCCGTGACTCATACTTGAGCTACGTGCGAAAGCAGCACAAATTCCTCACATAACTAATCATACAACCCGAATGGGTTATATGCGTGAAACAATAACATACCTATGACTCATAATCATGTGTCACGTGAAAACCCTTTCCTCACTAAGCCACATTCATGACATGGACATACGAAGACAAGAAAGCAGTTCTAGCCAAAATCAACATTAGTGTAACCGGTACGGGTACTTGGTTATTGGTTTTTGTTTTACGTTTTAAGTATCGCTTGATACTTGGTTTGTTTTAAGTATCATTTGATACTTGGTTTTGTTTTATGTTTTGTTTTAAGTATCGCTTGATACTTGGTTTGTTTTAAGTATCGTTTGATACTTGGTTTTGTTTTATGTTTTGTTCTAAGTATCGCTTGATACTTGGTTTTGTTTTATGTTTTGTTTTAAGTATCGCTTGATACTTGGTTTGTTTTAAGTATCGTTTGATACTTGGTTTTGCTTTATGTTTGTTTTAAGTATCGCTTTGATACTTAAAGAGTTTTACCAAAGTGTATCGATTGATACCTTTGATTAGTTTCGTTCATGCTAGACATGAACAGATTTGTGTATTTAAAGACCCCCTGTTTCTACGATAGAAAAGGCAGACTTCGACAAACAGTATTTCAATATACTTGGTTGAACGGTTACTTCTTTGTTCCTCAGTACGCCCTCGAAGCCTCCTTTAGTTTTCAGCTCTCGCCTCCTCTCTGGAAGAGCAGGCCACCTGCCAACTATAGTATCTATTACCAATAACGTGATTAGAACCTTGCGAACACGTTACAATCAGCACAGAACTAGCAATCCAGGACAAGAAATACCAAAGCAAAAAGGGATGGAAAGAACTGGTTCCAAAAGAATATCACCAATTCACAAATCTATTTCAAGAAGAGGAAGCTACGGAGCTACCTCCTCGAAGACCAGGAATCGACCACGAAATTCAGCTGGACAAAGGCGAAAAAAGGGAAAAAACAAAAGAAATTCCCTATAAGAAGTTATACCCCCTAGGGGAAGCAGAGCTTGAAGAACTTGGGAAGTATATCGTGCAAAACCTCAAGAGAGGATGGATCGGGGACTCTTTCGCGTCAGGAGGATCTCTAATACTATTGGTCAAAAAGAAAGGCGGAAAGATGACACCCTGTGTGGACTACTGGGCCCGCAATTCCGTTACCAAGAAACACCGATATCCACTACCCTTGATTGGGGAAGCACTGGACAGACTACGATCAGCAAAATATTTCCCCAAACTCGACATCAAAGACGCATACCACAATATACGCATCAAGGCAGGAGACGAATGGAAGACTACATTCGCCTCCAGATACGGAATGTTCGAATACTTGGTTATGCCTTTCGGGCTAACCAACTCACCGACTTCATTCCAGAGATGGATCAATAGGGTACTGAATAAGTACCTCGTACATATGTTGCATCATATACATGGACGATGTACTCATATATTCGGAAAACATACAACCATACCAAAAAGATATCAGCAATATCATGGTGGCAATACTAGGATCAGGAATGAAGATCAAACCAACAAAATGCGAATTCTGTAACCGGTACGGGTACTTGGTTATTGGTTTTGTTTTATGTTTTGTTTTAAGTATCGCTTTGATACTTGGTTTTTGTTTGATGTTTTGTTTTAAGTAGCGCTTTGATACATGGTTTGTTTTAAGTATCGTTTGATACTTGGTGTGTTTTAAGTATCATTTGATACTTGGGTTTTGTTTTATGTTTTGTTTTAAGTATCACTTAGATACTTAAGGAGTTTTACCAAAGAGTATCAATTGATACCTTTGATTAGTTTCGTTCATGCTAGACATGAACAGATTTGTGTATTTAACGACCGCCTGTTTCTAAGATAGAAAAGGCAGACTTCGACCAACAGTATATCAATATACTTGATTGAACGGTTCCTTCTTTGTTTCTCACTACACCCTCGAAGCCTCATGTAGTTCTCAGCTCTCGCCTCCTCTCTGGAAGAGCAGGCCACCTGCCAACTATCGTACCTTTACGGATAACGTGATTAGCACCTTTGCGAACACGTTACATTTTTTTAACCTCAGCAAGTGGTTAAGAACCTGTCCCCTGATTTAGGCCTGATCAACCTATCGATATCCACCTCACAACGCTAGCCGCGAGAAGCGGCAGAATCACAGCACATTCGGCTTCATCTTAAACCCAAGCTAGCGTCTTTGACGACCAGGAGTGGGAAGCAAATCCCACGGCAAGACCTTACAAGAAAGAAACAACTCCGGCGCTTGGCTAAAGAGCCGCGCGATCCTGCAAACACGGAAGATACACAACCTCCAGGAGAATTCCCTTCTACACCGGCAAAGAAGCCTTCCTTTGAACCTCCAAGCGACCCCGAATCTAGTAGCGAATCAGATATGGCTAGCACAGGAGGAGTGCCTGCTGGAGGAGGGAAATCTCGGGGAAGGCCTGAAGAAGAGGAGGTACCTGCAGCATTTGAACCCCCTAAGTTTAAACTCCACCTCCCAGCAAAGTTCATAGGAGAAGGAAAAGACCTCAAATCTGAAGCCTTTGAACGATGGGCAACGGAACTCTCACACTTCCTACTCTTACAAGGAAAAGATGTGGAAGACCCTACAACCGGACTTATCATTGGATCATTCTGTGAAGGAAAGGCAACCGACACATACCACCAATGCTATAAGGACTTCGGCAGGAATGTAAGATTGAGAGGATCTACAGTTCTCGATTACCTGAAAGGACGATTCCAATCCTCTATAACCAACAACCTCCTATACAAAAAGTTCAACCAGCTCCAGCAAGTCAACGGAATGCATATCAAGCGAATCACCAATGTGGCTATGGACCTAATAATGTATAAGGACCGGATGGAGAGAGGAAGTATCTCCAAATACATCCGGAAGCGACGATTCTACGACACCATGCACCCTACCCTCCGGTGAGAAGTAGAACCACTCGAGGAAGATGGCGCTGATATTGCAGTAATAATTGCAAGAGCAGAACGAAAGGACGCCATTCTCCATGAGACCAAGGCCTATAAAACACAGACACCCTCTAGTAGGAACAGCCAGCCACGACACAAAGCCTCCAGCAACGCTGAAGACGATACCCCACGGGTTTTCAAGAAGAAAACAAAATCCTCCAAAGAATCGAGACGGGAAAAAGGAGAATGTTTTGAATGTGGAAAAACCGGGCACATGGCAAAGAACTGTCCTACAAAGAAAGGAAAAGGAAAGGCAATTAAGCAAGAGGCGTCGGCCAAGAATGTTGAAAGCGATAACGCCCAATCCAGTGAATATGAAGAAATCCATGTTGGATATATCGATGTGGAATGCAACTGTGTTCGACCTCCGGCTACATTCAAAGCACACATCGCTCTGGAAGGTACTATCCTGATCAATGGCAAAAGGGCTCGAGTCCTATTCGACACCGGTGCAATCGCAAGAGATATGATCAGTAATGCCTTTGTCTCCATCCACGGACTCCCAACCCGAGACCTTAACCAACCCATACCAGTCAATATGGCAGTAAAGGGATCACGATCCACAAGCCATAAAACCGGTTTTGCAACTATTCGACTTGGTTCTGCTATACTACCCCGCCAGGAAATGCTGATTGGAAACCTAGCCAAATACGACGCCCTAATAGGTATGCCATTCCTGAACCGCCACAAAGCTATAATCAGGTGTGGGGAATCAACTATCGATTTCCCAGATCAGAAGGTTAGAGTCTCATGCAAGCCAACAAGCGGAGAGTACCGAGCCGCAGTCTGTGAAGCCACTACCCAAAAACTATTGGATGAATACTCTGATGTTTTCCCTGATCAAATACCCGAAGAACTACCGCCTATGAGAGTGGTGAACCACCACATCCACCTCCGAGACCCCTCCAATCTCATGAACCAACCCACCTACTCTATTCCTGACGCATACAAAAGCCCACTCTGTGATTGGAGCAACCAACAACAAAGAAGAGGAGTCAGCTACCGAGCAGAAGCCCCAGGTGCCGCTCCTATGTTTGTTCAACCCAAAGCAGATGGCAAAAGAATCCGCCCCTTGGTTGATCTCAAACTAGGGAACGAAAACACGGTTATGGACAGCTCCGCTATCCCAAACCAAACCCAGATCCTAAATGCAGTTGGACGGGCTAGATTCCGAAGTAAGATTGACCTAAGTGATGCCTACTTCCAAACAAGGTTAGATCCAGACAGCAAACGCTACAACAGTTTCAAAACACCCTGCCGAAGTTTCATTAGCCGAGTTATGTTACAAGGTGATATGAATGCGCCTGCCACCTTTTTGCGAATTATGGAAAACCTCCTGAGCGAATACCTCCACCACTTTGTTTGGATCTACATTGATGATATTCTCATCTTCTCAAACACCGCAACAGAACACGCCTACCATATAGGTTTGGTTTGTACCAAACTTAGGGAAGCTAAATCCTACGCTAGCAAAAACAAATCAATCCTGTTTGCCGACAAACATGATATCCTAGAACATGTTATAGATGATGAAGGAATACATGCAGCCCCAAGAAAAATAGCCTGTTTAACGGAATGGTCAACACCCCGGAATCAAAAGGAACCCATGCGATTCTTAGGACTAGTCAACTATATTTCCCAGTTCTTCCCACACCACGCCACTGTGACAGCGCCGCTCACAGACCTTACTGGCAATGCAGAATTTGTCTGGACTCACAGTCATGACCAAGCCTTTACCAACATCAAGGAATTGATTAAAAACGCCAACGTTATTCAACCTATCGACTATAGTAAACCAGAACCGATATGGCTTATTACTGATCTATCGGATGTTGGAGTTGGAGTATGGGTTGGGCGAGGGGCCTCCCATGAAGCGGCAAGACCGGCGGCATTACACAGCAGGAAGTTCACTAACTCACAGATGAACTATGGAACAACAGACAAGGAAGCCCTTGCTGTGATTGATCCTCTCGCTGCTTTCAACCACATCCTGATGGGCAATACCTTCACTATTGTCACCGACCATCAACCTCTCACTAATCTTAAAACGGAAACAATACCCGGAAGAAGAAGAACGAGATGGATAGGCGAGATCAGCAAATACGATGCAAAAATCATCTATACCACTGGAAGAACGAACTATTTAGCTGATGCTCTCTCCCGCCTATATGAGAATCAAGACATTGCAGACCCCCCTCTCGTTCACGACCACACAAGACAAAGCGAGGACAGCCCTGATGACACCTCCTATGAACAAGAACCATCGATGGCTGCCACCAGCTCTGCCACTCCCTCCAATCCTTTCTCTTACACCATGTACTGTGCTGCCGGAACTGAACGAGGAAAGGACATTGATGAAGTATGGAAAGACAATTGCACGCGCCGCAGCACACCTCCTCACGAACTTGAACAAAGCAGACTCCACTGGTCCCACTGTTATCACGACACCTGCTCTTTTCACCAGACTGAGATCAAGTTCGGCAACAGATACCAGCGACCGTACTATATGCCCGCTGATGATTCCAAAGACACCAGCTTCGACACCGCTGTGTCTGCAACCAGTGAGGCTGATGTGCGGATGTATGCAGT
>NW_003298767.1:89794-97037 GCF_000151645.1 Tuber melanosporum
ACCATTGTCTCGGTCATACGCCCTACTATTCCCGAGCATCGGCGTCAACTCCATGAAACCTTGAGGAAGAGGAAGCCCCTATCAAACCAACAAGAGGATCCCTAATTGAGGATGAGCGAGATCTTAGATCAACCACAGAAGAATTAACCTCCTCTTTCCGAAGCCAAATGATAGCAGGATATCGCCATGACCCAATTTACTTCAAAGCCATGGATAGCTCCAGGCATGGAGATCTTGCTCCCTACAACATTTCCAACGGAATGGTCTTTACCAGCACCTGTTACGGAGAACATTGCCTATACATCCCGAAAGGCCATATGTTCAATGGAATGACAATTAGAGAATATGTCATATCCGAGATTGACAACAAAGGACACCACATTGCGGACCGCAACCTTCAATATGCTTCAGAATATGTTTACTGGCCTGAGATGCGTAAGCATTTCCGCGATTTCGTCAAACAATGTGAACTCTGCCAGGCAAACAAGGAGCGAACACAACTACCTGAAGGAAAAGCACAGACCCTCCAACTACCCTGTGAAATATTCGAATCCTATGCCATCGATTTTGCAGGACCATTTAACAAGTCGGCAGGATATGATACTATCTTGGTAGCTGTGGATCGATTCTCTGGATACACATGGCTCATACCAATGAATGTTACCGATTCGTCCAAAGACACCTGGAATAACCTCCTACGATACCTGTTTACCCCCCATAGGTACCCCTTATCTATTGTCAGTGATGCCGATCCCTGCTTTACCGCTAGATTCTGGAAGCAAACCTTGACCTCCCTCTGAATAAACCACATTATGGCTGCCCCTGGACACCATGAGACTAATGGCCAAGCAGAATGAAATATCCGCGAAGTTAAGACCGGAATTAGGAACATGATCAATGAACAACAAACCAACTGGGAACCAGCCCTTATTGAGTTCGCTGCATATATCAATGCCGGATTTTCAGATACCTTGGGGATGTCACCATACAAGGCAGTCTTTGGCCATCATTACCCCCTCCTACCTACAACACTATTTAAGAACTCCTCAGTCCCTGCCTCTGATGACCATCTAAACCGCCACCAAGCAATGCGGAGCGATGCCTTCCAAGCTGTTAAGGCTGCCCGATTCCGAAGCACCACTACTGCCCAGAAACGACAACATAAACATGTCCCCATCTCACCAGGAGACATGCTCATGGTACCCAGTAACATGTTCATTAATAATGTCAGACGCAGCAAGAAACTGCAACCCTGATGGCGCGGGCCCTTCAAAGTCTTATCCTTTGACGAACATACAGAGAACTACACTGTCAAGATGGAAGGACGCATGTACCGCCGCAATACTGCAGTATTCCACGCCTCTGCTGTCAAACGATTCTACCTAAATGATGACTCTAAGCTCCCTGGAAGAACCCACTCTCGACCCGAACCTATCATCATTGAGAAGAATGATGAATGGGAAGTTGAAGAAATCCGAGACCACCGCCTTTGGCATGGAAATGATCAATTTTTAGTCAAATGGAAAGGATATCCAACGCGCGAAAACAGTTGGGAACAAGTGGAAGGACTGGAGCACACTATGGATACGGTGAATGAATGGTGGAAAGACAATATGCCTAATGGATCCCTTCCCCCAACAATCAACTACATCACTATGTGCTGGACACCCACGATGCCAGAAACTGAGCGATGGCATCCAGAACTCGCAACTAGAGATGGATTTTGGGCACCATACTTTGAGTCGGAATTCGAGAGTAGCGATGAGGAGAACCAAGCTATGGAGTAGGCCCTCGACAACTTTATCTAGTCACCAATCACCATCCGAATACCATAACGATGTCAAACTATGTGGAGCTCAATGTGAGGCAGCGACAACAGATTGTTGAACTGTTGTTGAACCGCGATGTTATCCAACTTCAAGACTACTTCGAAATCCTCTGGATTGACTACTGCCCTGATTGCGATCATGCTTGGGTTGATGTACAGCACGAATCTGGTATTCGTGACTACTGTGATTTACATTTCTTCGAGTCTAAGTGTTTCCTTAGAGTTTCCTCTTGTCCCTGGTGTGATACTTATGATGAAGAATTTCTTGCAGAAAGTGAAGCCATGAGTTTCTCGGAATCCGCTTTTGATGATTAGTAGGTTTTGTTTGTTTAAACAGTTGTTTTGTTTTGGAGAATGTAACCAGTACGGGTACTTGGTTATTGGTTTTGTTTTATGTTTTGTTTTAAGTATCGCTTTGATACTTGGTTTGTTTTAAGAATCGTTTGATAATTGGTTTTTGTTTTATGTTTTGTTTTAAGTATCGCTTTGATACTTGGTTTGTTTTAAGTATCGTTTGATAATTGGTTTGTTTTAAGTATCGCTTTGATACTTAAGGAGTTTTACCAAAGAGTATCAATTGATACCTTTGATTAGTGTCGTTCATGCTAGACATGAACAGATTTGTGTATATAAAGACCGCCTGTTTCTAAGATAGAAAAGGCAGACTTCGACAGAGAGTATATCAATATACTTGGTTGAACGGTTACTTCTTTGTTCCTCACTACACCCTCGAAGCCTCCATTAGTTCTCAGCTCTTGCCTCCTCTCTGGAAGAGCAGGCCACCTGCCAACTATCATACCTTTACCGATAACGTGATTAGCACCTTTGCGAACACGTTACAAATTCCATAAGGAAGAAACAGAATACCTTGGATTTATCATCAATCGAAGGGGAGTCAAGGTTGACCCAGTTAAAACAGCAGCCATTTGGGACAGGGCCAAACCAAACAACAAAACAGATGTTTAGTGCTTTATGGGATTCTACAACTTTTATCGAAAGTTCATAGAGGGATTTAGTAGGCTTGCAAAACCACTCGATAACCTTACGAAAAAAGACAAGAAATGGGAATGGGGAGAAAAGGAACAAAAAGCATATGATGCAATACGAACGCATCTAACATCGCCACCCATACTGGTTCATTTTGACCCAAACCGAAAGACAATGATCGAAACAGATGCCTCAAAATACGTATGCTCAGGCATACTATCGCAACAGTGCGATGATGGAACATGGTGGCCAGTGTCTTACCAATCCAAGACAATGACCCCTGCAGAATGCAACTACGATTTTGCAAATAAAGAACTATTAGCCATAGTTCAAGCATTAAAAGAATGGAGGAGATACGTTTCAAACAACGACCATCTAGTCCGAATTCTAACCGACCACAAGAACCTGGTCCCGTTCATGACCACGAAAGAATTGAACAACCGCCAGACAAGATGGATGGACCACGTTAGCAAATACAACTTCAAAATCGAATATCGACCAGGAAAAGGGAGCGGAAAGCCAGATGCTCTCACAAGGATTGCAAGCGACAAACCACAAATGAAAGAAGACGAAAGGATCAAACAAAAAACACGGACCCTATTGCCAAAAACGTACTTCGAGGTCATGGAGGTTATCCAATTCACATCAAAGGAGGAAATAGGAATTGAAGACGCAAATGAAAAAGACAAAACAATCCAGGCAATAAGAGAAGCCTTGGAAGAAGGAAAAAAGGAGATGAATGGAATTTCACTGGGGTTATGCCAATGGAAGGACGGAAATATGTGGTACGATAAAAGACAATGGATCCCAGAAGAAGAGAAGATAAGGACAGACATCATACGACAACACCATGATATCCGAATGGCAGTACACGGAGGAATGGCTAAAACCACAGAATTCATCACGAGATCATTCTGTTGGCCAGGATTGCGCAAAGATGTCAAACGATATGTCAAAAACTGCGACATATGCCAAAGAACGAAAACTGCTAAACACGCACCATCTGGATTACCAAAATCAAACGAAGTCCCCGAACAACCATGGGAAACAATTACTAAGGATTTCATCACGGACCTACCAACATTGGAAAATTGCGATAGCATCTTGGTCATGGTGGATCGCCTGACCAAAATGAGTCCTTTCATTCCGTTTAGAAAAGACATCAACACGAGGGATTTTATACAAACATTGTTCCGCGAGGTCTTTCGACTTCACCGCCTCCCAAAGAATGTCATTACTGATCGAGGAATACTATTCACATCGGGACTATGGAAGAAAGTAACTGGAGAAATGGGAATACAGAACAGAAGGAGCACAGCATTCCACCCACAAACAGATGGACAAACGGAACGGGTAAATGCGATACTCGAACAATATTTAAGGGCCTACGTCAATTGGCAGCAAGATGATTGGTACAAGCTGTTATCTATGGCCGAATTCGCATACAACAATGGAACGCAAGAAACAATTGGCATGACACCCTTGTTCACAAATTACGGACAACATCCACAAAGTCAGCCCACATATCATACGATTAATGATGTGATAACGGATAAAACAGATATGGGGAAACTACACGAAACATTACAATACGAAATGAGTCAAGCACAACAACGACGGAAGGAACAAAAAGATAAGCATCGAAGACCAGATCCGAACATACAACCAGGAGATATGGTATGGCTAATACCACGCAACATTCATACGACGCGATCATCAAAGAAATTGGACTACAAGAAAATAGGACCATTCCGGATACTGGAAAAAGTAGGCAGTCGAGCTTATAAACTCGACCTTCCCCCCTCAATGCGAATACACAACACATTCCACATCTCACTCCTCGAATTATACAATGACAATAAGTTTCCTTCCCAAACACTTATTCCTCCCCCTCCGATCGAACTCGACGGAGAACCAGAATACGAGCTCGACGAAATAGTTCATTCACTCTGCTTCCACGGCCACCTCCAATACCGAGCCAAGCGGACAGGATACTCTCCTGAACACGATAAAACTTGGTACTTCGCACACAACTTCGAAAACGTACAAGATGCCATCTCAACCTTCCACCAACGATACTCAGGCAAGCCCGGCCCAGGTGACCATCACGTTCAGCCCGGACAAAAGCGAGGGAAAGACTCCCGCGCCATTGCAGCAACACGAGGACTGGGGCGATAGCCACCGCCAAATCACACCCACCAGCCCCGAATACTGATTCATGGGGCCAACCGACGAAGGACTCAAGGAAATGGAACAACAAGCATAGCATAACGCCATGTCATGGACGGTATGCTACGATGACGTTTGCCAAACACACTTTGGCGACAAAGAATGCTCGGGATGGTTCCCGAGGGAATGTCGAAAGTGTGGCCCACCCCCAGACCACGTCCTGAAGCATTGGCAACAATGCTTCAGAAATTGGTGCAGGATGCACTGGGCACAAAAAATATCTGTGGGATTTTACCCGCAGAAAGATGGAAGCAGAAAAGAGTTGGAAGGAGAAGATGCCAGAAAGGCATGGGCCGCGAGGACGCGGTCCAGGGAGGGAGGGGCCCAAAATTCCTCGGTGGACACGGAACCGGATGTCAGGAGCCTATACAGGCAGATCCGGGGACTCCGAGAACAACTGGGCCAAGCGGAGGCCACAATTTCGGCAAACGACAAAACGATCGCGGAGCTAAGACAGCTGAACAACAATTAGCGGCCAACCATCGAGATGGCGAATCTGACTCTGGAATCGGTGAGGATCAGATGGAGGGAGGCTGACGAAAAGTTCCACAAGCTGAGAAGGACCATGCGCTCGGCAGGACGGGAACTATTGACACTTGGAGAAACCGCGTGATGGGACTCAGGCTTAGGAGGAGGGGAGCTAATGTCATGAACGTGGCTTAGCGAGGAAAAGGTTTTCACGTGACACATGGTTATGAGTCACAGGTATGTTATTGTTTCGCACGTATAACTCATTCGGGTTATATGATTTGTTATGTGTGGGATTTGTGATGCTTTCGCACATGGCTCAAATATGAGTCATGAGACATGCCCCTGACGAGTGTGCCTTACGGGTAAGCCGTACGCCTATGATTTATGTTTTGCACATGACCTCATTATGATGTCATGGGTTTTGTGCATATGACTCAGTCGAGTCATATGACTTGTTTATTGCGTTATGATTGGTTTATGAGTTTTGCACATGACCTCGCTATAAGGTCATAGGTTTTGAGCATGTGATCACTTTAGTCACATGATTAGTTTGTTTTGATTTGGTTTTACACATGTGACCACTTTAGGTCATATGATTAAAGGCGGGAAGAACACTATATAAGGAGGCCGATGCGGCCGTGGAAGATAGGTTCTTCACGCTTTGTTCTATGTACTTTTCCTACATATTACTTTAACGAATATAAAACACCTTTACGATCTTCATCCATATTGCAAAATTATCGTTACGCTAAGAAGCACTTGTTGCGAAGATGAGTTAGAGAAAGCTTACGATAGGTGTTTCCGGTAGAAGACAGAGGTCTTGTACTATTGGTGACATAGGCAGAGGCCTAGAGCTATCGTAAGACAAGGAAAGAAAGGGAAAGGAAAGATAAGTATCGTTCCCCATCGCCAATAACTAACTATCTGAAAGGGGATCGTTACAATAGACCTTCTGCGGAAAACAGTCTATGTCCTACAAGATAATATTACTTTCGGCAAGACAGTTACCCAGAACCGAAGTGAAAATCTGGGTAAGAGCAAGGAGAAGTTGTCAACCTCCAGGAAACAACTAAGAAACAAGGAAAAGGGTTCTGGTAAGACCAACTCTAAACACTCCTTATCTTCTGCTGGTGTACCACAGAAGCAAGAGAATTCTAAGCCTACTAATGCTCATCAGAATATCCCGTCTATGCTTGTTCAGAAGTATAAGAAGCAGTCACTGTACACATGATGCAGACAGTCGGGTCATTTTTGACGGAAATGTTTCTCTGCCGACCCAGTTATTAGTTCAGCCAAAGTGGTTAAGCTAATAACCAAGAAGCAAAAGGCTGAGGATGTGGAAGTTAACGAAGCATCGAACAACAAAATATGTTGTATTGAAGCACAACCTTCAAAGAAGTTGTTAGAAGTCCACAAATCATCTCCTGAGTTGATGGAAGTTGATACGGATGCTGAGGAATAGGAAGCTATGTGGAAGGTTCGGAGAGTAAGCATAACAGAAGAAATCTTGCAGTTGATATAGACTGACAAGGCCTCTTAGATGTTGTGGGCCGTAGCAGTCTGCGAAGGAACAAGGTCAAGTGGCTGATTTAAGGCAGAAGTGGTAATTCTCTTTGGACATTGTCTTGGTTTATTTCTCTTTTGTATTCTTGATTATTGATGCAGGAATATGTTGTTTCCTTGCTTCGATGGGAAAACTTACCTAGTAGTGGAAGCGAATTGGTTTCT
>NW_003298767.1:97402-121004 GCF_000151645.1 Tuber melanosporum
TTCAGGGGGAAAGGTGTATCTCTTGTAAGGATGCTAGCAGGAATGATATTCCCAACTCAGGGCTTTACTATACTAAGACTCTGAAGATGCATATTGGTGATCTTGTTAATGACATACAATTTGAACTGGCGGATATGTCCAATAAGAAGATTGATAGCTATATTCCAATGTCATGGCTCTATGAACATAATCTCGATATAGACTGGGAGTCTAGGAGCTTTACCTGGAGATCGGTTCTGTGTAAGGCCAAGTGACTAGTGGGTCAGAAACAATTAGAATTCATAGCCAAAGAAGAGATATTGGCAGAGGACCAAGCTTAAGTGAATCATTTTGGATATGCCCAGTTTACCAGAGAAGATGGTAAAGATATCGCTCTTAGTTTTCTTCCCGAGTATATAAACTATGGTGATATCATTAGTCAGCAAAGGATCAATGCGTTACCACAGTACTCAGAGTACGATCACAAGATTAACTTGATGCCTGGAACGTCTCCTCCCTTTGACCCTATATACCCCTTATCTGAGAATAAGCTCCAAATCCTAAGAGAGTATCTCAATGAGATGCTGGTAACAGGAAAGATAAGAAAATCTAATTCTCCTGTTACAGCCCCAATCCTCTTTGTACCCAAACCTGATCTTTTATTGAGGTTATGTATCGATCATAGGAGGCTGAATAAGATCATGGTAAAGAGTAAATATCCTTTACCATTGATGAATGAGCTGTGCGATCGACTTGGAAAGGCTACTGTTTTCACCAAGTTGGATTTGAAGAATGGCTACTATCTCCTTCAGATGGCAGAAGGAGAAGAGTGGAAGACAGTATTTTGCTGTCAATATAGACTGTATGAGTATATGGTAATGCTGTTTGGATTATATAATGCTCTATCTACATTCCAGTGTATGATAAACAATATCTTTCAAGACTTGTTAGATGAAGGAGTTATTGCCTATATGGATGATATCCTAATATACTCAGAGACAATAGAAGAACATGTCTCTCTTGTTCGAAAGGTTGTAGAAAGAGTACGTAAAGCTAGGCTTTGCATGAGCATTAAGAAATCTATATTCCATCAAAGGGAATTAGAATTTCTAGGATACCTTATATCCAACCGTTGTATCATGATGATCACAGAGAAGGTGAAGTCCATTGAAGTTTGGACTCCTTCAGAAACAGTTGTTGACGTACAAAGCTTTGTGGGTTTTGCAAACCTCTATCGTCGGTTCATTGAAGACTTTAGCAAGATAACAAAGCCATTAACCGACTTAGCAAAAAAATATGCCAAATGGGAATGGAGTTCAAGGCAGGATGAAGCCTTTAGTTGCCTTAAAGCAATGTTTATGGCAAGCTCCATTTTAGCCCATTTTGATCCTAATCAGTTAATCAAATTGGAAACTGACACTTGCGATTTTGTATTGGAAGCCATACTGTCACAGTTGTGTGAAGATAATAGAAGGCACCTAGTAGCCTACCACAGCCAGAAATTCTCCCTAGCTGAGATGAATTATGATGTGCATGATAAAGAGATGTCCGCAATTGTTGCAGTATTCAAAGAATGGGACCATCTTTTACGTTCAGTATCTGATCAGATAACTATGTATACTGATCATAAGAATTTGAAGTACTTTAACAGCACTAAGAAACTGAATTGCAGGTAGCATCGATGGGCAGAATTCCTTCAACCATTTAATTTCAAGGGTGTCTACTGTGAAGGACACCTGAATGGGAAGGCTGATACATTATCAAGGCGTTTGGAATACTGCCCTAAAAGGGGGAGTCATTCTGGGAAATTGGGTCAAGAATAGACATTTTTCCATCCTGGACAGTATTTGGATAGTCTACAGCGAGACATCTTGCGACCACAGTTGTTGCAACTGTGCTAAGCTTTCCAGTTAAGATCGGGGATGCTGGATCAGTTGTAGCTCACTACTGCTAAAGACAATACTTATCAAAGTATTTACAAATCTCTTACTCAGGGAGACAAAAAGGTAGACCCTAATTTCTCAATAGAGAAGAACTTCCTCTTGTACAAGAAGCATTGGTATATACCAAAGGATCAAGGGCTAAAGAAACAGATCAAGCAAATGGAACATGACTCCTACCTAGCCAAACACTTTGGGACTTATAAGACTATTGGCAAGATTAAAGCCAACTTCTATGGGCCAAGGATGCAGGCCAATATTGAAGACTATATTCAGTCTTGCGATTTCTGTCAAAGGGTAAAGACCGTCAGACATAAGAAGTTTAGACTCCTAGAACAAATGGATATTTCTAAGAGACCATGGAATGCAAAATCAATAGACTTCATTGTTGCGTTGCCAGAATCCAAGTGCTTTACGGGGCTTTGAGTCATTGTCAATAGATTTTCAAAAATGGCACATTTCATCTCTCTCACTATGAAGGTATCAATCAAGGAACTTGCTCTTGTATTTCTGAAAGTGATCTGGAGATTGCATGGACTCCCAGAATTAATTATCTCTGATCAAGATAGTCGGTTCACATCAAAGTTTTAGGTTAGCTTAATGGGACTGCTTGAGGTAAAACTTAGTGTCTCAACTGTGTTCCATCCAGAAAATGATGGTCAGATAGAGAGGATGAATCAGACCTTAGAACAATATCTGAGAAGCGATTGTACCTACCAAAAGGATGACTGGACATTGTTACTACCCTTAGTGGAGTATACCTACATATACATCCACCTCTGAGTCCACTAGAGTCTTACTGTTTGAGATTAACAACGAATTCACTCCGAGGACAAACTGGTCTGGAATTGTTCCTGATAACAAAAAGATTGATCTGAGTACTGAGCTGTTAGTCAAGGATTCGGATGGTACATAGCAAAACATACAAGAAACATTATAGAGGGTGCAGGAAAGGCAACAGAACTGGCATGACAAGAAAAGACTACCATTTGCGGAGTATGCTACCCTAGGAGATGTTGAACAAGGCAGAGCTATTAAGGCAGATCAGGTGATACTAAATCACAAAAATATCCATACTAAAAGGCCTATGGAGAAACTAGATCACAGAATATTTGGCCTAATTATGGTCAAGAGATGTGTGGGGACTAGGGCATATGAACTCCATCTTCCTGCCCGTTGGTCAATCCACCCGGTATTCAATGTAGGACTGTTGGAGCCATACCATGAGAATCAGACCGGGAGAAGGGCAAAGGATGTCCCTATCCCTGACATCATGGAGGATAAGCCCAGCTATATTATTTCAGGAGTATTGGACGGCTGGTAGAAAGGTGGAGCCAAGCGGAGGTTTCCACATCGGTTTGTCCAGTACCCATAACGGTATCAAGAAACGAGCATGATAGGAATGGTGATAGACTAGAGTCTACCAGTGAGAGGTACTATTGGTTAAGTACCTCAGTTGGGCATGCTATACCATACTAAGAAGTATACGGGTACTAGTAAGGAGCGGTAGTTACCCTACTCTTTAGGGTAACTCAGCATACTGTTACCCTACCTTTGGACTAAAGTTACCCTACCTTAGGCTATGGGTTACCCTGTTATGGAGCTAAGTTACCCTACCTTGAAAGTAACTTGTTATGCACGATTTTGGAAAAAGTTACAAGATTGTTGACCACACAAAACTACATATTGTATTTGAATCTCAGGTTGTGTGGATCACTCTTGCACCACCAGTTAAGCTCCAAGCAAGCTTTAACTTAGAGGTGTAGTGGCTAACACCCCCCTTCGGCCCCGTTATAAGTCCCTGGCATCATGGGCTACAGCCTAGAGAGTTGCTATAAGCCTAGAAAATATCTCCAGTTGGAGATGCTCCTGTAACACCATATACGTTCCCGCCGTCTGTCTAACCAGAGGCTGTCCGCAGAATACACGAGGGGTAGAGGTGAACCTGGAGAATAGTCTCCAGGTGGTTTTGTGTAAAACAGCCCAGAACTGACAGAGTAATACTACTTTGAATTCTCAGGTAGTATGTGAGGTTACCAAAGGCTAGTAGGCAAGGTATCCGAAGTCCGTTACCCAGAAAGTGTAATAGTATTTGAGAATCGTTAGGGACTCTGAGACACTAGTCAAAGGTCATGATAAGACCTGTTTCTAGGAGGGTTGACCGTGGGTACCGCCTATTGGTAGTCAAGATCCGAAAGGGTCTATCAGGGGAGCTATGTGGCCATTAGCCGGAATGATATGGAATAGAGTAGAACCAGATAGATGTTCAGAGGCTGTGGATGCTTGTAGAAGACAATGTCTATATAGGAAGAGAGTTCCATCGTTGGTATCACATTATCACGGCACATTAATAGATGGGGAGTTTAGTTTGAAATTAGTTGTAACATAGGGCTTTCTGAGTTATACTTGATTGGATAGGGTTACTATGTGACAGAATCCAAAGGAACAATGTGGAAATGTGGGTGGTGACTGTGAACCAAGAGTCTGATTATTAATCCTGAGATTTCTTTTGTTATATTAAGGGGTGCCCCCCTCACTGTAGTTTAGATTCTTTACGCAATCTGGTATTTTCCTCTGAACACCTGTACTTAGGAAATTACAACACTTTATCACTTCACATCACCAGAAAATCCCTGAACCTCCTTGTTTGTCCAACCTGCACCAGTACAGTGGTATGCCTTTAACTATCCAGCCTTGTCCAGACTTTAATTATTACACAAGATTGCATCCACAAGGATTCAACCCACACCACACCATGTCCCATCACATCCAACTCTCCACTGCCACTCTCGACTCCCTAGCCAATATGGCTACCATGTCCAATGAGGACATTCAACACCTAAACCATGACCCAATGGTTAACCATCTGTTCTGCCTCCGGGACCTGTCACAATATGTTGTGGCTCAGCCTTCCCTTGAATACCCCATGCCTTTAGAACAATCTCCAACCTACGTCCAAATCGAGCAAGAGCTATACGCTGTTAAAGAAGACCTCCAGACCCTCTGCCCAGAAGGACAAGGCCTCAAAGCCCGCCTAGCTACCAGTGAACAAGATCTTACTTGCACAAATGCTATAATTATCTCGCTTAATACCGCACTTGCCAACACTCCTCAGGGAGCAGCAGCTGGAGGTGGAAGCAAAAAGACAGCAATCTCTAGCCCCTCCAAGTTCGATGGTACCACTGAAAACTTCTAACCTTTCACTACACAGCTACAGATGAAATTGTAAGGAGATGCCCACCAATTTACGGATGAACAGCACCGCTCCACCCATGCCATAAGATTACTAGAAGGACGTGCTTTCCTCCAAGTACAACACAATGTCACCTTGGAAGGAATCAACTACATAAATGTGAAAACTCTACTAGCTGAGCTGGAACAAGCCTTCGAGAATCCCAACCAAGTAGCAACAGCTGAACGAGCTTTGAGAACTCTGCTACAGAACAACTGCTCCTTTGTCGAATACCTGGCGGACTTCCAATGCCTTGCTGCTGACACCAATTGGAATAATGCTGCCAAACATACCTCCCTCTACCATGGCCAGAGTTCAGAACTCAAAGACACTCAAACTTCTATCCCGGACCCTCCTGAACACATAAATGACTATGCCAACTTGTTGAAGAAGTTGGACAACAACATCCGTGCCCATGCAGCAGAAAAGAATGGTTCCTCGTCCTCCTCCTGGCATACCCCCGCTCCTGCCCCAGCCCGCTAAACAACCTTGACCTCTACTACCACAGCTACTGGTACTGCTCCCGGCCCAATGGACCTTTCCATTGGGCAACGTACCCTTACCGATCCACAACGACAAGACAGGATGAGGCACGGCCTCTGCCTCAACTGTGGAGGACATGGATATATGGCATGTGAGTATCCGAACAAGAAACCCGCCATATGTTCGGCGCAAACACCCTTCCTACCAGAACTCCCGACATACTATAGGATACCCATCCTGACTCTGAGCAGTCGGAAAACTAGTAATCCCATGTGCAGAATACAGCACTGACATGTGACATGTTAAGTCTTCTCCTTGTCTCATTACATCTAGTTTGTCTTTGGATTAAATGGAAAATGGAATTGAGGATAACCACTTGGTACTCGCCTGTGATATCATATACAACTAAAAGGTAATCCGTTCCCATACCCTCATTGATTCTGGAGCAACTGGATATGCTTTCATCGATAAAGACTTCGCCCGCCGCTACTATCTTTCCCTTTACTTCCTAAAAGAACCTGTCACCCTGGCCGTCGTTGATGGTAGACCTATTATGTAACGTGTTCGCAGGGTGCTAATCACGTTATCAGTAATAGATACGATAGTTGGCAGGTGGCCAGCTCTTCCAGAGAGGAGGCGAGAGCTGAGAACTAAAGGAGGCTTCGAGGGTGTACTGGGGAACAAAGAAGTAACCGTTCAACCAAGTATATTGAAATACTGTCTGTCGAAGTCTGCCTTCTCTATCGTAGAATCAGGCGGTCTTTAAATACACAAATCTGTTCATGTCTAGCATGAACGAAACTAATCAAAGGTATCAATTGATACTCTTTGGTAAAACTCCTTAAGTATTAAAGCGATACTTAAAACAAAACATAAAACAAAACCAAGTATCAAAACGATACTTAAAACAAACCAAGTATCAAAGCGATACTTAAAACAAAACATAAAACAAAACCAAGTATCAAAACGATACTTAAAACAAACCAAGTATTAAAACGATACTTAAAACAAACCAAGTATCAAAGCGATACTTAAAACAAAACATAAAACAAAACCAAGTATCCAAACGATACTTAAAACAAACCAAGTATCAAAGCGATACTTAAAATAAACCAAGTATCAAAGAGATACTTAAAACAAAACATAAACAAAACCAAGTATCAAAACGATACTTGAAACAAAACATAAAACAAAACTAATAACCGAGTACCCGTACCGGTTACATTCCCCAAAACAAAACAACTGTTTAAATCAAACAAAACCTAATAATCATCAAAAGCGAATTCCGAGAAACTCATGGCTTCAGTTTCTGCAAGAAATTCCTCATCATAAGTATCACACCAGGGGCAGGAAGAAACCCTAAGGAAACACTTAGACTCAAAGAAATGTAAATCACAGTAGTCACGAATACCAGATTCATGCTGTACATCAACCCAAGCATGATCGCAATCAGGACAGTAGTCAATCCAGAGGATTTCGAAATAGTCTTCAAGTTGGATAGCATCGCGGTTCAACAACAGTCCAACAACCAGTTGTCGCTGCCTCACATTGAGCTCTACATAGTTTGACATCGTTATGGTATTCGGATGGTGATTGGTGACTAGATAAAGTTGTCGAGAGCCTGCTCCATAGCTTGATTTTCCTCATCGCTGCTTTCGAACTCTGACTCAAAGTATGGTGCCCAAAATCCATCTCTAGCTTCGAGTTCGGCGTGCCATCGCTCAGTTTCTGGCATTGTAGGTTTCCAGCACATGGTGATATAGTTGATCGTTGGGGGGAGGGATTCGTTTGGCATATTGTCTTTCCACCATTCGTTTACCATTTCCATAGCGTGCTCTAGTCCTTCTAGTGGTTCCCAGCTGTTCTCGCTCGTCGGATACCCTTTCCATTTGACTAGGAACTGATCATTTCCATGCGAAAGGCGGTGGTCTCGGATTTCTTCAACTTCCCATTCATCTTTCTTTTCAATGATGATAGGTGGGGGTCGAGAGTGGGTTCTTCCAGGGAACTTGGAGTCGTCATTGGGGTGGAATCGTTTGACAGCAGAGGCGTGGAATACTGCAGTATTGCGACGGTACATGCGTCCATCAATTGCGACAGTGAAGTTCTCTGTATGCTCGTCCAAGGAAATGACTTTGAAGAGTCAGCGCCATCGGCGTTGCAGTTTCTTGCTGCGTCCGACATTGGTAATGAACATGTTACCATGTACTATGAGAATGTCTCCTGGTGAGATGGGGACATGTTTGCGTCATCGTTTCTGGGCAGTAGTGGTGCTTCGGAATCAGGCAGCCATAACAGCTTGGAAGGCATCGTTCCGAATGGCATGGTGGCGGTTTAAATGGACATCGGAGGCGGGGACTGAGGTGTTCTTGAATAGTGTTGTAGGTAGGAGGCGGTATTGGCGGCCAAAAACTGCCTTATATGTTGACATTCCCAGGGTATCTGAAATCCCCGCATTGATATATGCCGCGAGCTCAACAAGGGCTGGTTCCCAGTTGGTTTGTCGTTCATTGATCATATTCCTAATTCCGGTTTAACCTCGCGGATCTTCCGTTCTGCTTGGCCATTAGTCTCATGGTGTCCTGGGGCAGCCATAATGTGGTTTATTCCGAGAGAGGTCAAGGTTTGCTTCAAGAATCTGGAGGTAAAACGGGGATCAGCATCACTGACAATAGATAAAGGGTACCCATGGGGGGTAAACAGGTATCGTTGGAGGTTATTCCAGGTGTCT
Source organism: Tuber melanosporum (assembly GCF_000151645.1). Taxonomy (NCBI): domain Eukaryota; kingdom Fungi; phylum Ascomycota; class Pezizomycetes; order Pezizales; family Tuberaceae; genus Tuber; species Tuber melanosporum. The sequence goes on from NW_003298767.1 coordinate 105,768, forward strand.
TTGGAGGAATCGGTAATCTTCATTGGTATGAGCCATGTGTATCCAGAGAATCGATCCACAGGTACCAAGATGGTGTCATATCCGCCGGACTTGTTGAATGGTCCTGCGAAATCGATAGCATACGATTCGAATATTTCACATGGTAGTTGGAGGGTCTGTGCCTTTCCTTCAGGTAGTTATGTTCGCTCCTTGTTTGCCTGCCAGAGTTCACATTGTTTGATGAAATTGCGGAAATCCTTGCGCATCTCAGGCCAGTAAACATATTCTGAAGCATATTGAAGGTTGCGGTCTGCACTGTGGTGTCCTTTGTTGTGAATCTCGGATATGACATATTCTCTAATTGTCATTCCATTGAACATATGGCCTTTCGGGATGTATAGGCAATGTTCTCCGTAACGGGTGCTTGTAAAGACCATTCCATTGGATATGTTGTATGAGGCGAGGTCTCCATGCCTGGAGCTATCCATGGCTTTGAAGTAAAGCGGGTCATGGCAGTATCCTGCTATCATTTGCCTTCGAAAAGAGGAGGTTAATTCTTGTGTGGTTGATCTAACATCTCGTTCATCCTCGATTAGGGATCCTCTTGTTGGTTCGATAGGGGCTTCCTCTTCCTCAAAGGTTTCATAGAGTTGGCGCCGATGCTCGGGAATAGTAGGGGGTATGACCGAGACAATGGTTTCATTGTTGTATACTCATAAGGGTCCACCATATAGTGGTCGTGAATTGATTATGGGAGGAGAGGATGGCGGGACTGACTGTGGGGGTTGTAAATAGGATATTGCATTCACGTAGGCTGCTACTTGTTCGAGTTCTTCAAGACCTTGGTATCGTGTTGGAGCAGGGTTATGGACATGAGAATATTGGGTTGACTCATTTCCATCGATCATCTCTTCTTCTCCTTCTGCGGTGTCGAAGCTGGTGTCTTTGGAATCGTTAGCAGGCATATAGTATGGTCGCTGGTATCTGTTTGCGAACATAATCTCAGTCTGGTGAAAAGGGCAGGTGTCGTGGTAACAGTGGGACCAGTGGAGTCTGCTTTGTTCAAGTTCGTGAGGAGGTGTGCTCTGGAGCGTGCAATTGTCTTTCCATTCTTGGTCCATGTCCTATCCTCGTTCTGTTCCGGCAGCACTGTACATGGTGTAAGAGAAAGGATTGGAGGGAGCGGCAGAGCTGGCGGTAGCCATCGATGTTTCTTATTCATAGGAGGTGTCGTCAGGGCTGTCCTCGCTTTGTCTTGTGTGGTCATGGACAAGAGGAGGATCTGTGAGGTCTTGATTCTCATATAGGCGGGAGAGAGCATCAGCTAAATAGTTCGTTCTTCCAGGGGTATAGATGATTTTTGCATCGTATTTGCTGATCTCGCCTGTCCATCTTGTTCTTCTTCTTCCAGGTATTCTTTCTGTTTTAAGATTAGTGAGGGGTTGGTGGTCGGTTACAATAGTGAAGGTATTGCCCATCAGGATGTGATTGAAAGCGGCAAGAGCATCAATCACAGCAAGGGCTTCCTTGTCTGTTGTTCCATAGTTCATATGTGAGTTAGTGAACTTCCTGCTGTGTAAGGCCGCCGGCCTTGCCGTTTCATGGGAGACCCCTTGCCCAACTCATGCTCCAACTTCAATATCCGATGCATCAGTATTCAGTCATATTGGTTCTGATTTGCTGTAGTCGATAGGTTGTATAATGTTGGCGTTTTTTATCAATTCCTTGATGTTGGTAAAGGCTTGGTCATGAGTGTGGGTCCAGACAAATTCTGCATTGCCGGTAAGGTCTGTAAGCAGCGCTGTCACAGTGGCATGGTGTGGTAGGAACTGGACAATATAGTTGACTAGTCCTAGGAATCGCATGAGTTGCTTTTGATTCCGGGGTGTCGACCATTCCGTTAAACAGGCTATTTTTCCTAGGGCTGCATGTATTCCTTCATCATCTATAACATGTCCTAGGATATCGAGTTTCTCGGCCAACAGAATTGATTTGTTTCTGCTAGCGTAGAATTTAGCTACCCTAAGTTTGGTACAAACCAAACCAATATGGTAGGCGTGTTCTATTTCGGTGTTCGAGAAGATGAGAATATCATCAATGTAGACCCAAACAAAATGGTGGAGGTATTCGCTTAGGAGGTTTTCCATAATTCGCATAAAGGTGGCGGGCGCATTCATATCACCTTGTAACAAGACTTGGCGAATGAAACTTCCGAAGGGTGTTTTGAAACTGTTGTAGCGTTCGCTTTCAGGATCTAACCTTGTTTGAAAGTAGACATTGCTTAGGTCAATCTTACTTCGGAATCTTGCCCGTCCAACTGCATTTAGGATCTGGGTTTGGTTTGTGATAGCGGAGCTGTCCATAACCATGTTTTCGTTCCGTAGCTTGAGATCAACCAAGGGGCGAATTCTTTTGCCATCTGCTTTGGGTTGAACAAAGATAGGAGCGGCACCTGGGGCTTCTGCTCGGTAGATGACTCCTCTTCTTTGTTGTTGGTTGATCCAATCACAAAGTGGGCCTTTGTATGCGTCAGGAATAGAGTAGGTGGGTTGGTTCTTGAGATTGGAGGGGTCTCGGAGGCGGATGTGGTGGTTCACCTCTCTCATAGGTGGTAGTTCTTCGGGTATTTTATCATGGAAAACATCAGAGTACTCATCCAATAGTCGTAGTGCAGTTGCTTCACAGACTGCGGCTCGGTACTCTCCGCTTGTTGGCTTGCAAGAGACTCTGACCTTCTGATCTGGGAAATCGATGGTTGACTCCCCACACTTGATTATAGCTTTGCGGCGGTTCAGGAATGGCATGCCTATTAGGGTATCGTATTTGGCTAAATTTCCAACCAGCATTTCCTGGTGGGGTAGGCCTGCAGAGCCAAGTCGTATGATCACACTGCAGGTTTTATGGCTTGTGGATCGTGATCCTTGTACTGCCATATTGACTGGTATAGGTTGGTTAAGGTCTCGAGTGGGGAGTCCATGGACAGAGACAAAGGCGTTACTGATCTTATCTCTTCCGACTGCACCAGTGTCAAATAGGACTCGAGCCCTTTTGTCATTGATCAGGATAGTACCTTCCAGAGCGGTATGTGCTTTGAATGTAGCAGGAGGCCGAACACTGTTGCATTCTACATCGATATATCCGATATAGATTTCTTTATATTCACTGGATTGGGCATTATCGCTTTCAACATTGTTGGCCGACACTTCTCGCTTGATTACCTTTCCTTTTCCTTTCTTCGTCGGACAGTTCTTTGCCATGTGTCCTGTTTTTCCACCTTCAAAGCATTCTCACTTTTGCCGTCTCGATTCTTTAGAGGATTTTGCTTTCTTCTTGAAAACCCGTGGAGTATCGTCTTGAGTGTAGCTGGAGGCTTTGTGTCGTGGCTGGCTGTTCCTACTAGAGGATGTCTGTGTTTTATAGGCCTTGGTCTCATGGAGAATGGCGTCCTTTCGTTCTGCTCTTGCAATTATTACTGCAATATCATCGCCGTCTTCCTCGCGTCGTTCTACTGCTCGCCGGAGGGTAGGGTGCATGGTGTCGTAGAAGCGTCATTTCAGGATGTATTTGGAGATACTTCCTCTCTCCATTCGGTCCTTATACATCATTAGGTCCGTAGCCACATCGGTGATTCGCTTGACATGCGTTCCATTAACCTGCTGGAGCTGATTGAATTTGTTGTAAAGGAGGACGTTGGGTATAGAGGATTGGAATCGTCCTTTCAGGTAGTCGAGAACTGTAGATCCTCTTAATCGTACATTCCGGCCGAAATCCTTATAGCATTGGTGGTATGCATCGGTTGCCTTTCCTTCGCGGAATGATTCAATGATAAGTCTGGTTGTAGGGTCTTCCACATCTTTTCCTTGTAAGATTAGGAAGTGTGAGAGTTCTGTTGCCCATCGCTCAAAGGCTTCAGGTTTGAGGTCTTTTCCTACACCTGTGAACTTCTCTGAGAGGTGGAGTTTAAACTTAGGGGGTTCAAATGCTGCGGGTACCTCCTCTTCTTCAGGCCTTGCCCAAGATTTCCCTCCTCCAGAGGGCCCTCCTCGTGTGCTAGCCGTGTCTGATTCGCTACTGGATTCGGAGTCGATTGGAGGTTCAAAGGAAGGCTTCTTTGCCGGGGTAGAAGGGAATTCTCCTGGAGGTTGTGTATCTTCCGTGTTTGCAGGATCGCCCTGCTCCTTAGCTGAGTGCCAGGGTTGTTTCTTTCTTGTAAGGTCTTGCCGTGGGATTTGCTTCCCACTCCTGGTCGTCAAAGACTCTATCTTGGGTTTGAGATGAAGCCGAATGTGCTGTGATTCTGCCGCTTCTCTCCGCTAGCATTCTGAGGTGGATATCAATAGGTTGATCAGGCCTAAATCCAGGGACAGGTTCTTAACCACTTGCTGAGGTTAAAAAAATGTAACGTGTTCGCAGGGTGCTAATCACGTTATCGGTAATAGATACGATAGTTGGCAGGTGGCCTGCTCTTCCGGAGAGGAGGCGAGAGCTGAGAACTAAAGGAGGCTTCGAGGGTGTACTGGGGAACAAAGAAGTAACTGTTCAACCAAGTATATTGAAATACTGTCTGTCGAAGTCTGCCTTCTCTATCGTAGAAACAGGCGGTTTTTAAATACACAAATCTGTTCATGTCTAGCATGAACGAAACTAATCAAAGGTATCAATTGATACTCTTTGGTAAAACTCCTTAAGTATCAAAGCGATACTTAAAACAAAACATAAAACAAAACCAAGTATCAAAACGATACTTAAAACAAACCAAGTATCAAAGCGATACTTAAAACAAAACATAAAACAAAACCAAGTATCAAAACGATACTTGAAACAAAACATAAAACAAAACCAATAACTGAGTACCCTTACCGGTTACATCTTAATTCAAGAGTGATAACCCACCTTACCCGTGTAAAACTGAAAATCAAGGACCACCTAGAACTCATCCCCACATTCATTACCAAGTTAGGTGGATACCCCCTCATATTAGGTATCCCATGGCTGAAACAACATGACATTGCAATCAACTTCGCTAGCAATACTGTAACCTTTAATTCAGAATACTGTCTTATGAACTGTACTCCCGATATCACTGGTACTGAAGGAGTGGAGGAGGAGATACCACACTTTCTACAAGCCTATGCAATACAATGTACCCTGGACCACAAAGTTTTGGAAGAACCTCAGGTCAAAAGGATTGTCCCCCCTGAGTACCATGATTTTATGCCTATATTTCTGGAGAACACACGAAACCACCTGCTTCCGAATCGCCCAAAAGATTATACGTTACCTCTTAAACCTGACTTTACCCCCCCTTTCGCCCTCTGTACAACCTAGCACCCCCACAACTGGACACCCTGTGTGGATGGTTAGACGAAAACCTTGAAAATGACTTCATTCACCCTTTTTCATCCACAGTAGCCTCCTTTATCTTATTCATCAAAAAAAAGGATGGCTCGCTACACCTATGTGTGGACTACAGGGCTCTGAATGCAGGAACAATCAAAGATTGTGGCCCCCTGCTTCTCCTTACTGAGACATTAGTGCAGATAGCGAAAGCTAAAATCCTTACGAAGCTGGATATCCGTGGGACCTACAATTTGATCTGCATGAAGAAAGGAGATGAATGGAAAACCACGTTCAGGACCCAATATGGACTCTACAAATCAAAGGTCATACTCTTTGGTCTTACCAATGCTCCCACCACCTTCCAGGCTTATATCAACAAAACCCTGCGCCTGGGCCTGGATCGCTTCTGTACTACCTACCTGGATGATAGACTGATATACCGTGAGACAAAGGAAGAACATGTGGAACATGTCTGATGGGTGTTGGCTGCAATGTAGGAAGCTGAATTGGAGGTGAAGCCTCAGAAATGTGAATTCCATGTCACTGAGGTTGAGTACCTCGGCTTTATCATTACGACTAAGGGAATCCACATGGATAATACCAAAATAGAAACCATTATAGCTTGGCCTATCCCTGACTGCGTATGGGATACTTGCGCTTCTCTGGGATTTGTGAACTTTTACAGAAGGTTCATTCAGGCATTCTCCCGCCTAGCTCAACCCCTTACCGCACTCACTAAAAAGTCCGCCCTTTTGTATGGACTTCTGAGTGCCAATTAGCTTTTGATAAGCTAAAGACAGTATTTACCACTGCTCCTGTCCTGACCCACTTTGACTTTGAGAAAGATGTAGTTATTGAAACTCACACCTCTGATTTTGTCTCTGCTGGTATCATGTCTCAACGAGATAAGGAAGAAATTCTCCACCCTGTTACCTACTATTCCAAGAAATACAGCCCTGCTGAGTGTAACTACGACATCTATGACAAGAAACTGATGGCAGTCATACAGGCCTTTGAGGAATAGTGTTGCTACCTGATAGGGAAGAAAGTCACTATCCTGACAGACTACCAAAACCTCAAACATTTCATGACCAAGAGGCTACTGAATAGGAGACAAGCCTGATGGTCAGAGTTCCTGACACAGTTTGACTACCATATCAAGTACCAGCCAGGAAGGTTAAATGGCAAAGCAGATGCATTAACAAGGATGAAGGGAGAGTCAGAGGAGGAAGCTACAGAGAGAAAAAACCACCAGATACAGGTGGTGTTGAAGTCCCAAGGATTGGGTTTGTTGGCGAACATTACGCTCCCTACTGGAGCGTCCCCCTTAGAACCCCTCTGACAAAAAGCATACCAAGCTGACCGAAAGCCTAATCAGATCCTCAAAGCCCTTGACCAAGGTGACAGACATTCCAGGTTGGCTTCATTGGAAGAATGTACCAGCAATGGGAACTACCTCAAGTTCCATAACTAGCTCTACGTACCAAACTATAAACCCCTAATTCTCAGCTTAATCCAAGCAGCCCATGACTTGCCTTCGGCTGGGCATCCAGCAAGAGTGAAAACCCGTGAGCTGTTATCGCGACCTTTTGTCTCGCCCGGCATGAGACACGATATCAGGCGATATGTAGCCAACTGCCATACCTGTCAGCGGAGCCCGACTGTTAGGAATACCAGAATCCGATACCTAGAAACCACCCTAAGTAGGGTAACCCCATTTGGAATCGGAATCTCTGGTCTCCAACACCCCCCTCCGGCTCCCTTACGGGGCCCGCGCATCATCATATATATTAATCTCAGTTGCGTCCTGTGACTATATTACCACAGAGTTGAAGGTGTTAGAATAACACCATATACGTCGCCGCTGTCTGTCCAACCGGATCCTGTTCACAGGATATATGGAAGGGGACCTTCGGCTAGGTCTGCGAAGTGGAATGGAGTGATTCCGTCAACTACTCAGGAGGTTACTTGGCTCCAAAGACATGATACCTTTGGCATAGGCCGTAGGTAACAGGACGATTTCGCACAAAGAGATGGTATCAAATGGTAAAGGATCTCTACTAGAGACCAATACATTTAAATCTACCAGAAGAGTCTAGAACTCCAAAAGGACACTACCAAAGAAGCCAACGAACTTCACGGAGTGTTGCAACTGGGTTTTAGAACATGTCGTAGTCATAGGGTGATTCCCAATACTACGATAGTTACTGAAACCTACTACCCAGAGAGCAACCAAGGGTTGCCGACTGAGGGATTAATTACCAATCTGGTGGAATAGCTTCCTGCGAGTCAATAGGAAGTTATCCAGAGAAAATCTCTGGATTGAGTAGGGAGTTACAAAGGATCGGAGTCAGACGACCTACAATGGTTATAATAACGACCACCTTTGCAGATATAGCCTTGGATAAGACTGATCATTTTATCAATGGTGACGACAAATGGAGCCAACTCAGTTTAACTTAAGAACTAAGCCATAAGTCTAAAGGCTCTGCTAATCGGTAAATTACTATTGGGGGCAGTTCGGTTCCTAAGAAGAAATATCGTAATTACCGAAAAGGGTGTGATGGTTTTCAGGGTCCACAGGTGTTCGCACCTTGGAAGAAAACTCATTGTTGCGAATTACGATTGAAGAAGTACATAGTTGTATACTAGATAGATGTAGTCCGTGAACACTCAGACACAGAATATAAATATCGAAGTGCCTCCCAAGCTTTAGACATCATCAAGCAATGGAGAAGAGACCTTAACAATATAATATTGTTTTTACGATTCTACCCTACTTTTCCTACTTTACTTCGCTCCTAGTACTCATAAACGAAACGAGCCTAGTCCGAGCCTTCCTAGACAATCTCTGTCTACAAAAACGAATCTCGATTGGCCTAGACAATCTTGAAGTCTATCAAGTTGTCTCCACCTAACACCTACCTCCCACCACGCGCCTTTCTGCATTCTGAGACCCCTTCCAATCCCTGATTGGCCCTGGGAACATGTATCTATGAACTTTGTCACTGGCCTCTCATGGAGTGAAGGAAATGATGCTATCTTAGTAGTGGCCAACCGGCTGAGCAAGATGCGTCACCTTATAGAGTGTCACATGACAATTGATGCCTCTTCTTTCACTGAGTTGTACCTACGACATGTCTGGAAGCACCACGGCCTGCCCCTCACCATCACCCCTGACCGAGGCACTCAGTTCACCTCTGAGTTCTAGAAATCCGTATGTGAACACTTACGGGTGACAAGGAAGCTATCCACCACATTCCACCCACAGAGTGATGGTCAAACAGAACGGATTAATGCTATCATGGAACAGTACCTGCAGGCCTATATGAACTACCAACAAGATGACAGGTCCCAGTAGCTCCCTATAGCAGAATTTGCAGCAAACAACAACACCTCAGAAACTACTAGTATCTCTCTTTTTTTTGCTAATTACGGCTACGACTCCTCGATGGACCTGTTAGAGGAACCTCCACCCATGAACTGTAACTTTGGAATCCCGAGCAGACAATTTGTTGATGCCATGCAAGCGATATATCTCCACCTACTAGCAGAGATGTCCTTTGCCCAAGACCGGTAACAGGAGTATGCTGATAGAGGAAGTATTCCCGCACCCCACTTCCAGGTAGGCGATCTTGTTTGGCTAGATGCAAGAAACATTCACATCCAACAACCCTCTATCAAGTTGGACAACAAGCATCTATGTCCCTTCCTAGTTCTTGCAGCCATCGGGACCTATGCCTACTGTCTAGAACTCCCAATATCTATCAGGATACATTATGTCTTGCATGTATCGCTACTGGATCTCGCTACTTGTGACCCCCTTCCAGGGCAATACATACCACCACCACCAGTTGAGGTTGACGGAAAAGAGGAGTGGCTGGTAGATGAGGTACTAGATGCTCGGATTACGCGGAACCTCCTCTACTATCTTATTCGATGGACAGGTTATGACAAGGCTACTGGGGAACCCGCTAGCTATGTGAATGGACTAGAACAAGTCGACCGGTTTCATGAGCATTACCCAAATAAACCCGGCTCCCTACCAGAATAACAAGCACACACCTCAAGGGTCTTCAGTATACGGGAGGAGAGCTAGCATCACGGCACATTAATGAATGCGGAGTTTTGTTTGAAATTGGTTGTAACATAGGGCTTTCTGAGTTATACTTGATTAAATAGGCTTACTATGTGACAGAATCCAAAGGAACAATGTGGAAATGTGGGTGGTGACTGTGAACCAAGAGTCTGATTATTAATCCTGAGATTTCTTTGGTTATATTAAGGGGTGCCCCTCCCAACATAGTTTAGATTCTTCACGTAATCTGGTATTTTCCTCTGAACACCTGTACTTAGGAAATTACAACACTTTATCACTTTACATCACCAGAATCCCTGAACCTCCTTGTTTGTCCGACCTGTACCAGTACAGTGGTGTGCCTTGAACTATTTAGTCTTGTCCAGAATTTACTTGTTACACGTATCTACTCAGGCATGGGAGCTCACCACTAACATGTCCATGATATGAAGAGTTTTTACTCCTGTGGTTGCATTGTAAATGCAGCAGCTAAAATACTTCTATTGGATGGATGTTAGTAAAGCATAAAAGTAGTCCTGTTTGCTATGGGGGATCTTTGGTCTGACCCATGCAGGTTAGCTAGGTAGCCCAAGGGAGTTGGATGCTCGCAAATAGAGAGTAATGATGGGGAGCAACTGGAAGTATATGAAATCTACTTAAGTATATGAGAGTTCTCCTCTACTCTGGCAATCAACTATCTCTCAAGATCAGGACTTAATTGAGTAAAATCTCTGGCTTAACAACATTAAGTTTTACTGTTTTGTTTCTTCAAACTCTACTGTTGAGACTTTTGACATTTATTATATTTGTTCACTTTGCAGAAGCATTCATTTTGGTGCAGTCACAACCTTGGGATCCATCTTCCCAAAGGAAGCCCCCATTAACGGTAGAGGCTCTCTTAGCCATTGCGACCGTGAGGAGTTGACTGTAGTGAAGAATCCGAACGATAAGTAAAAGGAAGAAAGCACTTCCAGCAAACATAGGAGGAGGTATAGCACTGAAGTCCCCAAAAGGAGTTTGAAGTTAAAGACTTGAAGCCTATCGTGAGATACAAATTAAGGGCTCTGATTGGATCGACACCGAACCTTCCAGTCTGACATGGGGTGAAAGAAGGAGGAAAAGTACTTGGAACAAAGCCTGAAGAACCTATCCTCCTTGGCCATACAGGCCTCCTTATATAGTGTTCTTCCCGCCTGTAGTCACATGACTTAAAGTGGTTACATGCGCAAAACCAAATCATAACAAACTAATTATATGACCAAAGTGGTTACATGTTCAAAACCCATGACCTCATGGCAATATGATGTGCAAAAACTCATAAACCAATCATAACACAATAAACAAGTCATATGACTCCAAGTGGTCACATGTGCAGAACCCATGACCTCATAATGAGGTGATGTGTAAGACACTAATCCTATGCGCAAGGCATACCTGCAAGGCACACTTGCAAGGAACACTCATCAGGTGCACATCTTATGACTCAGACTCAAACAATATGCAAAACATCATAACTTAACAAATCATATGACCCGAATGAGTCACATGCACAAAACCAATAACATACCTATGACTCAGAATCATGCCTCCTGTGAAAACTTTTTCCATTCCAAGCCACATTCGTGACATACTATCCCTTTTTCCATTAATCATGATAGTACCTTCTAGGACAGTTTGGATCTTGAATGTAGCAGGTAGTCAGACGCTGTTGCATTCCAAATTGATATATCCGATATTGATTTTCTCATATTCACTGGATTGGGCATCATCACTATCACTCACAATATTATAGGCCAATGCCTCTTACTTAATTGCTTCTCCGTTTCCCTTCTTGGTAGGACAATCTTTTGCCATATTTCCTATTTTGCCACATTCAAAATATTCTCCCTACTGTTATCTGGATTGTTTGGTGGACTTTGTTTTCCTCTTGAAACCTCTTGGTGTGCTTTCTTCTGATTTGTTAGAGGACTTCGATCATTGTTACCAATTACTGCTAGAGGATGCTGTTGTCTTATACACCTTGGTTTCATAGAGGATAGCATAATTTTGCTCTGCCTTTGGTATTATTTCTGACACAATGTCTTTGTATTCCTCAAGTGGCTCTACCTCTCGTCAGAGGGTATGGTGCATGGCATCATAGAATCACCACTTAAGGATATAACTGGAGATGCTTCCTTTCTACATTCCATCCCTATACATCAGGAGATCTGTACCTACATCTTTGACTCTTTTGGCATACAATACATTGACTTAGTGAAGATGGTTGAATTTGTTGTATAGGGGGTCATTTGTGACAGACAATTAGAATCAATTTTTGAGGTAGTTGAATACAGTAGATTGTCTTAATCTTACATTTCCGCCATATTTCTTATAGCATTGGTGGTATGCATCAGTTGCCTTTCCTTCACAGAATGATCCAATGTATAGTTTAGATGTAGGGTTATCTATATCTACCTTTTGTAAGAGAAGGTAATGTGTAAGTTCAGTTGCCCATCAGTTAAACACTTCAGGCTTGAGGACTTCCATTCTCCTGTGAACTTCGCCAGGAGGTGGAGCTTGAATTTATGTGGGTTTGGTATTTCTGATTCTTCCCCTCCTTCAGGCCGTTCCTAAGACCTTCCTTCTCTTGAAGGTCTCCCTCCCGTATGAGCCATATAGATTCTGTAACCGGTCCGGGTACTCGGTTCTTAGTTTTACTTTATGTTTTGTTTTAAGTATCGCTTGGATACTTGGGTTGTTTTAAGTATCATAGGATACTTAGTTTTGTTTTATGTTTTGTTTTAAGTATCACTTTGATACTTGGTTTTGTTTTATGTTTTGTTTTATGTATCGCTTTGATACTTAATCAGTTTTACCAAAGTGTATCAATTGATACCTTTGATTAGTTTTGTTCATGCTAAACATGAACATATTTGTGTATTTAAAGACCGCCTGTTTCTACGATAGAAAAGGCAGACTTCGACAAACAGTATTTCAATATACTTGGTTGAACGGTTACTTCTTTGTTCCTCAGTACACCCTCGAAGCCTCCTTTAGTTCTCAGCTCTCGCCTTTTCTCTGGAAGAGCAGGCCACCTGCCAACTATCGATCTTTTACCGATAACATGGTTAGCACATTGCGAACACATTACAGATTCACCACTGATTTCAAGGTCGTTAAGAGGTTCAATGGTAGGCTTCTTTCCTGGAGTAGATGGGAGTTCACCAGGAGGTAATTGGCCTTCTACCTTTGCAGGTTCTCCAGGCTCATTAGTAGAGTATCGAGGTTGTTTCTTCCTTGTGTAGTCTTGTTGTGGGATCTGCTTCCAACTCCAAGTCATCAATTACTCTATATTGATTTTGAGATAAGGCTGAATGTACTGTGATTCTGCTGGTTCTCCACCGTAGTGTTCTGAGGTAGATGTCGATAGGTTGATCAAGCCTAGATCTGAAAACAGGTTTTTAACTACTTACTAAGGTTAGAAAAATAGAACATGTTCACAAGGTGCTAATCATATTATCAGTAACAGGTACAATAGTTGGCTGATGACCTGCTCTACCAGTGAGCAGGCAAGAGATCAGAACCAAACGAGGCTTCAAGGGTGTACTGAGAAACAAAGAGATAAACATTCAACTAAGTATATTGAAATACTGTCTGTCAAAGTCTGTCATATCCATTGTGGAAACAGGCGGTCATTAAATACACAAGTCTGTTCATGTCTAGCATGAATGAAACTAATCACAGGTATATATTATTACACTTTGCTAAAACAAATCAAGTATCAAAGCAATACTTAAAACGAAACATAAAATAAAACCAATAACTGAGTACCTTTACCAGTTACCGTAATCTAAGTAGACAATTTGGGATTTGCCCTGAATTGCTTAACAGTGAGTGCGAGTAGAGTTACCCTCCCTTAGGACTAGAGTTATCATGCCTTGAGCTATGGGTTACCCTACCCTATAGAGTTATGTTATCCTACCTTGAAAGTAACTTGTTATGCTGGACTTCAGGGGCAGATACTTGATTGTTTATCATGCGAAAAGACAAAGGATTTTTAAATCTCAGATTTTGTAGATTATTCTCACACAGCTTCTTGAGCTTCAAATAAGCTTTAACTTGCAGGTATGGTGGCTAACACCCCTTCTATGCCCGTTATAAGTCCCTAGCGTAATTGGCTACAGCTTGGAGAGTTGCTCTTAGTCGAGTAAAAGTTCACAAGTAGAGATACTCCTGTGATACCATATACGCTGACACCATCCATCCAACTACTAGCTGTGCACGGGGTATATGAGGAGGTAAAGTTGAACCTAGAGAATGGTCTCCAGGTGGTCTTATGTAAAACGGACCAGAACCAACAAAGTAATACCACTTTGAAGTTAAACATAGTTTGAGAGGTTAGCAGTGGCATATAGGCAAGGTAACCGAAGTTCTTTGCCCTACAAGAGTAATTGTATTTGACAATTGTTAAGGACTCTAAGATACTAGTCTGAGGTCATGATAAGACCTACTTCTGAGATGGTGGACTGTGGGTATCGCCTATTAGTAGTCAAGCAGTGAAGGAGTTTATCAAAGTCATAACGTGGCTATCATCCCATGTGATATAGAATTGTGTAGAAACTGATCAAAATTCAAGAGCTGAGGTTACTTGTAGATGACTAAGTGTATATGGGTAGAGGGTTCTATAGTTGGTATTACATCCACTCAGACATAACTCTTCGCCACTGACATGAACACCATATGAAGGGTTTTTACTTCTGCACTTGCATTGTAGATTCAGCAGTAAAAACATTCTGTCAGGTGGATGTTAGCAAACTACAGAGTAGTCTAGTTCACCAAGGAGCATCTTTGGTCCGACTTGCTGAGGTTAGCCAGACAGTACCAGGACACTGCGTGCTCACTAACTCAAGGTAGTAATAGGAAGCAACTAGCAGTATATGAAATCTATATAAGTATATGCCAGTTCTCCTCTACTCTGGCAATCAACTACACCTAGAGATTAGGACTTTATTGAGAAGAGCTGTGGCTTAACAATATTAAGTTTTACCATTTTGTTTTCTTCATACTCTACTGCTAAAACATTGATATTTTATTATATTTGTTCTCAGAGGAAGTCATCTCAGTGCAGTCACCACCTCAGGATCCATCTTTCCAGACGGAGCTTCTGTTACATATAGGTAGTAGTTCTTCCAGAATTTGGTCTAGGAAAGCAACAGACTATTCATCCAACAGGTATTAGGCAGTTGATTCACAAATCTCAGCTTGGTATTCTTTGCTATTTAGTTTACATAACACTCTGACCTTCTGTTCTGGTAGCTCGATAGTAGATTCTCCATATTAGATTGTAGCTTTATAGCAACTCAGAAGTGATATCCCAATCAGAGCATCATATTTCACTAGGTTTTCTACCAACATCTCTTACAGGGATGCAATAGTGGATCCAAGCTAGATTGTTACTTTGTGAGTCTTATGGATTGCAGATCATGATCCCTTTCCTACCATATTAACTGGTATGGGTTGCCAAAGATCTTGAGTTAGCAGTTCATGAGCTGAGACAAAGGCATTACAGATCATATCTCGTCCAATTGCACCAGTATCTAACAAGACCCCCGCCTTCTTTCCATTGATCAGGATTGTACCCTCTAGGATGGTGTGAGGTTTGAATGTCAAGGGTGGTTAGATACTGTTATATTCCATATCAATATATTCTATATAGATCTCCTCATATCCACTGGATTGGGTGTTATTCCTATCACTTTCAATATTTTTGGCTAATGCCTCCAGTTTGATCACTTTTTCTTTATGCTTCTTGGTAGGACAACCTTTTTGCCATATATCTGAATTTTCTGCATTTAAAACAT